>NW_028146717.1:0-24518 GCF_056507025.1 Lutjanus erythropterus | reverse complement strand
TAGAAGTATGAATTTCAGAAGCATGTTTCTATTCTATTATCTATTATATTTGTTAAAATGCTCTAGAGAAATACTTTCTGGCTTAATCTGACTGTTTTCTCCAAAACTTTAATGCTGAACCTCTTAACTTCATTTTGTAAGAGCAACAAAAACTCCTTTGACTAAAGGAGGAGGCTTGAGAGACTTCAGAGAGAGTAACAGAAAAAAGTGTTAGCACTTTGACAATGTGAAACACTGTTCATTTGTTAATGTGAGAGCAGACATCAAACATGCAGCAGGGCAATGGTCAGAACAAAAGCAGGAGAAGAAGCTCCACAATCTGATTACTTTAACTACTTAGAGTCTTTGAAAGTAAATATTTAAGTTTGCAAAATGGCCTGTCTGATCCCAAGTCTGATTTGTGACCTTTTTCTAACACAATCAGATTCAACGGTAAATATGTACAGGACTTTATTTTAGGAACACACCAGCCTGCGTGGAATTAAAGTGGAAAAGGAAATGACTAAACACGCTACATACACAGTACAACACAAAGGTATGCAAACACACTGCAGCAGAGTATACAACAGAAAACATTCTCACCATCCCAGGCGTCAAACATGTCAGTGATGAAGTAGTCTATGAAGGAGATCTGAGATTTGGGCACGCTGCAGGTGTTTCTGTCAAACACCGGCATCACCACTGGAAGCCCTTGTCTCTTCTCCTCATCCGTCTGCAGGTTAACACACACACACACACACACATTACAATGAAGTGACAACATACACTCAAGTTAAATCTGGACTGTGAGAGGCCAACAATGAGTTAAATTGTGCAAATGATGAAAATGATCAAAAGAAACAAAAATATCTTCCTTTTCACTGCATTGTTCTATTAAACTGAGCTGCATTAGTGTTCGTCCAGAGCCACACCTGTGCAAAGTACTCCTCAGAGATGCGTCCGGCCCACTCGATGCAGAGCTCCAGTGGTCTGCAGGGGTTCGCCACATCTGCACACTTGATCAACATCCTCTTTATTAACAGACGGTTCTCTGGAGAGTTCCTGATGTTGGCCTGACTGTCACAGTCGCTGTTCACGCTCTGCAGGAAAGACACAACACATAAACATCTGCATGATGTCGGCATCTGCCCAAAATGGAACATTTCTACTGTTATGACAGGCGGATGAGATGGCACTTAAATGACACGAGCACTGTATGTCTGCAGCGTGGAGGTTTTTCTGAAGTGTCCGAAATAAATAGTAAAGCTGCTATTTGCAATTATTTCTTTGACACTGCAAATCTGATTGGCCATCTTGGTCATCCTAATCATTGCAACGAATTTGTGCAGAACAAAGAGAAAAAGAACTGGCAGCAGTAGCTTTCTTAATTTGCTCAGTGAACACGTTTAATTTGAAAGCATTGTATTTTATGTCTGCATCTGCCAGCGAGCCATCACGATAATGTAGGAATAATAGTTCCACTCCAGGAGAGACTTTTTGTTCTCTGCAATTAGGTGGAATACAGATATGTGCATATATCAGCATCAGCAATCTGCCAAAACGAGCGTCATTAGTGTTTTTTTATTTCCAAAATTGCTGCTTCTTCCAGGAAACTTTGAAGAAACCATTAGGAAATAACAGACCTGTAAAATAAAGTGTAACAGTCTTTTCTGGGAAAATTTTAAAAATATGACAAACCAAGCCACACTTACGCTTGTGCTGGTCTCTTCTATTGCAGCCATCGGCTTGTTGATGCTGTTCACAAACTTGCTGACGTGCTCAAAGTGTCTCGTCATCTCCGTGGCTAACACCATGTCGATAATCGCCTGGCGCAATGTTCGGAACTGATTCCTGTTAGCAGGGAAAGGATGAAGTTAAGATTTGGATCATCAGGTGATTATAATGTCACACACTATTCTGTTCTTCTCTACAAGCTACTACTGACCTGTCTGTGTTCTTGAAGATGTTGCTCTTGCTGTCTCGGACGGTGAGCTGGAAGGCGAGCGCTGCGTGGTGGCTCTCAAGCACGGCTGTGTCGTTATAGAGGATCGCCAGTTCACTGCCGGCGTTACACAGGAAGGAGTTGGTCCTGCCCGGGTGGTCCACGTCGTGCACCGTGGCTGCGATCAGGGCTGCCACCTCATCCAGCTGGTCCAGACTGCTCTGAAGTAAACAGCAGAGACACAGGGGGACGTCAGTATGGGTATGACTTATGTTAATGTTCATCTAGCTGTAGAAGCATTTGGTTAAGTGTCTGAAACATTCCTGTTGTACTCTGGAGCTGTTGCATGTATTAGGAAAATCACAGTCATTCCAAATGTGTGTTTTTCTTCTAACCTTGACTCTTTCTTTGCGCAGGAAGTAGGCAGTGGCATGCAGCACGTCTGCGGCGTGCGTGGAGTTGTGGTAGGAGTTGGAGGCGTGGTAGCTGGCCTCCATGAGCTGCAGCCAGGAGCGCAGCGTGGCCTCTGAGCAGTTCAGGAACTCGCACACGCCGAAACTCGTGAAGATCTTCAGCCCGAGGTAAGTCAGTGGTCTGTAAGAGATCACACAAATACTGAGTGAACGGACAATTTGGTGCCTTTTGGCCAAGAGGTAGCGCTGTAGCAGCATCATCTAACTGTAAAGGAGGGAACCTGTGAACGTGTGTATGACTGTCCTCCGCATATAAAAAAAAAACGTTCATGGAACTGATTTCACAGCTAGCAGATGTATTGCTTAGGACCCAAGTGTGTGCAATGTTGGATGTGAAGTCCATTGGATGAGGGGTTCTCGACAACACTGCAGGCAGTCGGCCCCCTTCAGATGGGCACTGCACTAGTGTACCAATAAATCCAGGGAACTGCTGGACTGATAACTAAATGAAATGATTACCATGCAACAAGCAATAAATTGTCCTTTCTGAACCTAAAAAGTTGGCAGTCTTTCTCGTCATTCTGGCTGCCTTGATTCCACCATCCTCATACCTCTTGTGTGTAGCCGCCTCCAACTCCAGGATGTTGAACTCCCAGCACTCCTCATCATTCAGCATCTCAGCGATGGATGGAGGGACGTCATTCAGGGTGACTGGGATAGCCAGCTGGCTCTGGCTCATATCTAGCAGATAGACAGACACACACAGACACACGGTTGAAGGTGATTTGACCATAAAAGGGGCAAACTGTGAGGGAGCTCTGTGTAGGATTTCACAGATAAATAAGAAATGGCTGCACCAATCTTGGCTCTTTAATATCTGTGTACATGTGCTAACATACTGGCTGAGTGTCTCACTCTGTAAATCTGTGGAAGAAAGATGGTGTGTGATAAGATTGTTTAAAGAATTGTATAAGGGCCGACGTAGCTGCAGCTCTAAGAGAAGGACACTGTTTCCTGGAAACTAGATGCTTGATTGAGATCTTCTCTCAGTTAAGTGTCCTTATGACTTTAATCATTATAATGGAGGTTACATAATAAACTCAGATGGAAGAATTCACTCTCATTGTAATTCTTTCATCACAATGACAAGCTTAAACTTAATATTTTTATTCATGAGGTTCAGTCAAGGCAGCAGAGCTCATGTTCCATAATCTCTGTGATGATGAAGGCCACAGGCAAAGACAAACTCCTACCTGTTCTTAACTCACCAACATTAAAGATATAATCTGCAAATTTCTTTTCCTAAAGAAAACAACATGCAGACAAATGAAATAATCCCTTTTATGTGTCACTTATGATCCACTAGAAGTGTGTGGTGATGGCTGCCTGAGACCCTGCCCTCTACCTGCATTTCCTTATTGTTACTCATTGTTTTGTTGTGCTTGGGACATTTCACCAATCCAAACCATCAGTATTTGTCTTCCTGATGCATTTAGGAACAGCTCAGACAGCTAAGGTGACTCTCCCTCTTTTCAGTCTTTATGACAAACTAATCAACTAATCACCAAGAAAGAAAAAGTGCATAGTTCTCAAAATGTTGAAGCCTTCCTTTAAGCTTGTTTTTGTTTTTGCAGTGGCTTTACACTACTAGCAAAACCATGCTATGTTTATGGATGATTTATTGTGTGTACTATCAAAGTATACGAGTTGTACAGCCAGTAAAAAGTACTTATTGTATTACATATATTGAATTACTACTATTACCATATTGAGTCATGTTGTCAGTTATATCATTATCATTAGTTACATCACTGTTATTCAGTAATTCATTGGTTCTTTAAAACTTACTTTTGCAAAAGACATATTCATTCCCAGAGAGTCTCCGCAGACCATCCTGGACAAAGAGAAAAAAAATGGTTTAATGAATTGTAGAAAAACACTGAGTTGACTTTAGTTTATTTTTCTGCAAAACACATTTTTATTTATTGTCAACACACCACATGAAAGGACAAAAACCAACAATGTGTTATCTGTACCCTGTCTGTGGCTCACAGCCTCAAGCCCGTTTGTTTCCTCTGAAGATGTTAATCTTTAAAAAAAAATAGCTCACAAATAATCGGAATCTTTAAAAACGGCTCAGAAATTTTCCAAAAACGCTGGACACAGTAGTTTCTAGTGAAAACAGGAATAAATAGTGACTGTGATAGTGCATGAGGGGGTTGACTCAAAATAAACCACAGCGTGTGTTCATGGAAATGAAAGAACATGTCTCTCGGTAGTTTGGGGGACAATGAAGCTCTGTGTCACAGAAGAGTAAGATTTATCAGGTTTTGGATACACAGTCAGGTTTAAATTTTGGTCCTTTCATGGGATTTGTTAACAATAATAAAGAATATGCCTAGAAAATGGTACACAGAAACCTTGCTGAAAGTTTCTGCAGTCAGCTGATGGATCTGAAAACTTGCAATCAGCTCTGACAAACATCTTCGTGCAGTGACTCACCTCATAATCTCAAAGTCTTATTCAACAAATCAAAAAGTAAAACATAAGCAAAGACTCTGTTGGCGCTCTGATTGGCACCATTGATTTGATTTTGGAAGCCAAAAATTTCTTGGTTCAACAAGAATGCAATGTTCAATTTCATATGCATGAGGTCAGAACATTTTTGCAATGTGATTAAAAAGAGTATTTCTAACTTCTCCTTATAAAGAGCTTCAAGCACGTTTACTTATCAATGAGCTGTATATCTAAGCTGCCTCTTACACTCATGAGTCCCCCGACCAGGTCGTTGGTGTGGGGGTCATCTTCTTTGGAGGCGAGCTGAGGGGAGTAGAGCTCGGTGGTTCTCAGGATCTCCAGCACGCGATCCAGAGCCTCGGCTACCGTTACCGGACTGCTCTCCTGGGCTGCGTTGATGATGTTTATTACCTGAGGAGGAGGGGAAAGAAAAGTCCCTATTCTGCTGCGCAAACAGATACTGCATACAAACACAGGAACAAAGAGTCCTCTGCAAGACACGCTGTTAACAGAGTGCTCCTTTCTCTGTGCATGTGTCATGGAGATGTGCATGTGATGCTGGAGAAATCTAGTCTGGGGCAAAACGGCTAAATAAAGCTGCTGGTCAGACACACCAGAGCGTCACAGGACCTGCAGCAGGATGCAGAGTGACACAATGTGATGTACTGTATACTCTGTCTATAGTGTGTGTCTGCAGCCTGACCTGGCTTGCTGTTGCTATGAGCACCTTCATGTCATAACAGCACAGTCAGGGAGAATTCAGAGATAAAAAAAAAAAAAAAAAATCCACCGATAACAACTGTGATTAGTTGTGTGGAACAATAAATCCAAAAGTAATCTTTGATTAATCCACTCAGGGTGAGAAACAGTTAAATGCATTTTATAAGACTATAAACATCTTATTTTACTGTTAATTTTAACAAATTTCCTCCTAGAACCATCACTTTGTAATAAATAAGGGAACTTTGTTTCAAATTTTGAGAGCTTTTAACACAAAAATTCTGTGAGTTACAGGCGCTGTCACTAAAAGTGTCTCCATCTCTGGTCTCCCCTACTTTATTTTTAATTGAGTCTAATTAATTAATTATTTGTATTTCAATGTTGGCAAATTGGAAATCAAGACCACTTGTGAGGTTTTATTGACAGGGACATGATAGTTGCTAGGCAACCAAGATGAATCTACAACTGGGCAAAAAGTAACAATGTAACAGCGACAGTTTCCGTGTGGTCGGTGTGACCACCTATGGCCGAAACAGGGAAAAATGGCTAGTTGAAGAAAAAACACAGCAACAACAGTTTGTGCATCAAGGAGCTGAATCAGCTTACCTTGGTGATGGGAGCCTCGATAGTCATGGAGTGAATCCTGGCGACGGAGGAATATCTTCTGTTCTGTAAACTGGGAGCTGCAATTCAGAAAAAAAGGTTGTTATGTATCATAATAATGTGGCTCATTGATTGCTGATTAATGAATGATACTGATACTGTAACAGAACAAACAAAAAAATTACCATAGATCCAATCCAAATGTTTTTATAAAAGCACAGAAGTACATGTACCCCCAAAAAAAATCACACTCACAGTAATTTGAGTATTTGGTTACTTCCACCCTGGTTATAATTGTAGATGTTATATGTATTGTTGTAGTTATTATTGTTACTATTTTATCTTGTGTTCATTCTCCTTTTATTAGAAAATTAATTTAAATGTTGTCCACTTGGACATTTTGGAGGGAGGTGGGAGGAACTGATGTCTGCTGCTGCTTGTATTAAGTGAAAAAACATATTGTTGAAAAAAAAAGTTAAAAGTAATCCTAAAACAAACAAAAAATAGATCAGACAGCCTGCATTTGTTTGTCATGATCAAAAGGAAATCAAGGAAATCAAAAGGATATATGCAAAATATCAGAAAAGGAGAGGAAATGTAAATGTAAAAACAAATATTAACATAATGGTAATTGAGGACGAGAAGAGAAATTGGTTTGATTGAAGAAGGGAGAAGCAGACAAAGCAGAAGAGAACAGGCACTCAGCTGAGATACCTGAAAATAGCAGCAGCTGTGTCAAAGTGAGTTGAGGAGGGAGGACCGTGATGTCACCGGCCCACGCCGTCTCTCTTTAGTTCAAGTACCGACCGTAACACAGTGTGACTCACTCCCATCATCCCCTCATTCTTCCTTTGTGTTCCTGCCTTTACTTTATTCTCAGTGCAGTCATCTCATCCTCTTTTTCCCCATCGGAGCGCCATTCATTGATACCAGTGGCTCAAATAAAAAATGATGCGTTTTGATTGGTCTTACCGTCACTACCGCGAGAGCTGAGCGATCTGGCGTCAATTGAATCTTTCCTCCGGTCCCGGTGACGTAGAGAATGGCACTCTGTGGAGGGAAGTAACGGATGTTAAATGTACAGTTTAGACTGATAGGACAGATTTATACTGATAGAGCTGAGCCTAACTTTAATTTCAAACATGATATATTTCGCTTCTGAAGAATCTAAATCCTCTTAATCTTGCCACAGTCTGAGCCTTATCTGAAAGTGAAAAAATACTATCTGAAAGTGAAAACAAAGACCTCAAATAAAGTATCAAAATATATGAAAGTGAAAAATGAAAATACAAAATTCCAGAATCAAAATTATATTAAAACAGAACTTTCAGTTTATTTTTTTCCCTTCCCAGTTACATTTTTATTTTTCTAATTATCAGGTCTATCGGCCTGGATTTGGCTCCATAGTGTCTCGCATGTATGAGCATTAAATTAAAGCCGCAGAATTGTAAGCATCCATTTTTCAGAAAAATAAATACCAGGCTGTATTTTAACAACCCAGAGTATCAGTTAACAGCACTTATTACTGTTCCAAAAGTATTTCCACGATTCCTGAAATACTTTTCTGACCATCTGTGTGAAAGATATCCTGTCTGAGATTTACATCAATTTCCCATGTTGCAATTTCCTGTCCAGGTGACCAGAATATTATGTCATTTTGTATGAAACAGACAAAATACAAAAGTGATAGTCTATGTCTATATAGAGAATTATAACTGACAATGAAATGTTTAATTTTTGGTTCGTGTTATACGAGGAGAAACGTACTGACTGAAAATCCATAACTGTCATAACTGATCAAAAGTTTCACTACACAATTATCATGGCCAAAGGAATTGATTAGCTATAGAACAGTTGAAAAAAATTAAATATTACCAGTCAAATTCATCTTTGTCTATTGTGTGTTTTGTCTTTTTTTTTTGGCAATGGCAAATACGAGTGTAGTGAAGAAAGAGTCTGTAACCAAAACTTAATTTAATAGATGATTACATTTAATAGATAATGAAAAGGAAACCAGATGAACTGATTTAAGTTGATGTTTATAGAATATTATCATGTGTATTATTAACATGATATCAATACTTCATTTTTAAAATATAACGGTTATTGTAAATACTGTTAAATTGTGACATACCTACTTGAGGAATCGGAATTAAAAAAACATATATCTCTCTCTCTCTCTCTCTCTATATATATATATATATATATATATATGTATATATATATATATTTGATTGGGACAATTTAACAGGCTGCTGCAGTTTAAGTATGAAATGATGTGTTGCACAGAGAGTTTGTAGCTGTTGTCAACTTGTGTCCCGAGTTTGGCTTTTACATATACAGTGTAATTAAAATACACAGCTTTCAGTATCATAACTGTCCAAATTTGTGGTATTTTTATTCACCATGTTTCTAGCAACTGTTGCTGTCTTGTTTTTGGATATATCTGAGAGAGCCTCACTATAAATTTAACTGGATAAAAAAAAAAAAGGATACTAAGTTTCCTACATGTAATAACTGTTTAGAATCATCTATAATGTAGTGGTACACAAGGTTATTGTAGTTTATTAATACTAAACAAAAAACTATAAGTTGGTGTGAAAAAATTTTTTAGTTAAACAAAATAAAAATAAAAAGTACTTACAAAACTAAAATAAAAATACACAGTAAATGTCTGTTTAAGTCTGACAATTTGTCAACACAACAAGCTTCTTCAATTTTTTTCCTTGATAAATACCACCCATATTATAGTGTGACAACTACAACTAATACTGAAACTAATAATTAAACTAAAATTGACTTTTTTAAACAATAAAAACTAAACTGAAATGAACAAACTCACTCTGGAAACTGAAACTGAAATAAAACAAAAATGAAAAACAAGAACACACACACACACAAAAAAAGCGAAAAATACAAAACTATAATAACCCTGATATGCAAAGTTTTATATTATTCATGCCTACAATCAACTTAAATATCAATTAGCAATAGTAACTGATTTTTGCAGTTATATTTTTGTCTTCTCTCGTGACTTTTTACTACGTTCTGTCAGTTTTATAGCTGAGCTCTATGATTCAAATGTCATGATAGTACAAAGCAGTCACAATCTGCTAATCTAAAGCAGACTATTCTGGAAATATCTACAAGTTTTTAAATTTAAAAAGTATAAAGTACAGCCTATTTGTCCAAACTGAAAAATAAAGATGAAAAAGTAAGCTTTGTTTAGTTACCTGACTGCGAGTGTTCCCCGCTGCACCTCTCGTCCTTGTTGAACTTGTGGACCTGAAGACAGACAGACAGAGAGCGCAGAAGCTGATTAAAGTCGGGGTTTGGATCGCGACCAAGAGTCACTGTTGGTTCGCCTTCGCTGTGAGGAAAATAATCAGCCTAATTTCCTGCTCCTTGAAAGCAGCACGCTGGCGGGATTACTGCTGTTGATTAAAGACTTAATGCGAGCCGGCAATTTGATGTTCTTTATACTCGGAAGATATCTTTTCATCTCACCTCAACAACCTAAAATGTTTGATATTGTAACACTTCATTGTGTATTTACACAACCTGTGTGAGAGTCATTTCTTTAAGTTTTAAAAGATTCTCTGAATCTTCGACCTGTGACTGGTAAAGCTGCTTATAAATACAGAGAAAGCAGATGAATGAAACAGTAAAGACGGCTCTGCCAAAACGTAGTAACTACATATAGATTGACGGGTTTCCTTGTGACGTCAGTGACGTGTTAAGCTGATAAAAAAAAAAAAAAAAAAAACAATTATACAGAGCCTCTTTTCATGATAACCATTAATACTAGCTGACATCAAGGAAACTTGGCTCGACATGTATTGATTTAAGTTTCTTGAGTGTAAACTTGCTTATTTATGCTGCAGTCACCTAAAACTGCACCAACACATTGGACTTATATCCAGTGGCATCCAGCAGGATTTTCATAAGTCATGTTTCCACCAAAAGTGCACAGAACTACTTTTCAAGGAACTAAAAGGTTCCTTCAGCCTGTTTTTGTCTGTTTTTCCACCACGGTCTAAAACCCAGGGAAGATTTGTGGACTTCATCTCCCTCTTCATCTCTGTGCAGCTCTCCTGCATTATGGTGCATCGTCTCTGGTAGGACGAGGTTCTATTTAAAATTAAATGTTATAAAAAAAAAAAAAAAAAAAAAAAAAAAAGAGGAAATTGATGTGTATGTGAAATTTAGCCTCTTGTAAAGTGTGAACTTGTTCAACACTGGAAGGACTTCTGTACTTTCAACCTGTGCTGCTTGGTGATGTTTTGGAACTTGTACAGATAACTTCATGTCTTCTGTGTTAACATTATAACTACTTATGGATGCTGCTTCTCACAAGAACTGTCCGTCCGAGAAGCTGAACCCAAATCAGCAACATTAGAACACTGCAAAACTGAACGCTCAAACTAATTATTTGTAGTGCTGTAAGTAGTGAAAACTGAACTTTTGTTTAGAGAGTGCCTGTAGATTTTTCTTTTTTGTCTTTAGTACACACTTTTTATGTCCCCAAAAAGGTACATGAGACACATTTTAAGGATTAAGAAATATTTATTACAAGATTAAGTTTACCGAAAATCAAATACTAACTAAAAATAATTAACTTATTGCAAAATCATGTAAATAAGACCCTAAATCACATTAGAAAGCTATTATGGATTTGGTTTTACAGTGGCTTTAAAAAAAACATTATTTGACTACATGAAATTACATAAGAATGATACTTCATAAATGCAAAAATTATTTTAATATGTTGTCGGTTCTGAGCATTTACCGTTACTGTGAACCTGACAGCTCATTCTCCTGTGTTCATAACAATATATTTTCATGGCAGAGACCATTTGTTCAGAACATCCTGTTAGTCACACCGAGGTTATAGTAGATATGAATATGAAGATCCTCTAATCCAGTTACAGGAGATTTTCCTCACCCAGTGACTCACTGCACCTTTACATATTGCTGACAGAGCATCCCGCACGTTTATGTAATGGCGAATGTGTACATGCAAGCGCGCTGTATTTTCATTCATTTTTAGAAGCAAAAATCAGAAAAACATAATTTAGATATATAAAAATGGGTTCCTGAAATGTTTGTCAATTACATTTCATTTTTAACCCTCACACAATTGCTCATTTTCTCTTCTTACAGCCCCCTCTTCTAAAGTCGCCTGCTCTCAGGTCTCCAGTGCGTCCCATACTGAGTAAATAGGATTAAGACAGTATAAACACTTCTAATGACATACAAGGTTGCCAGATTTAGCTGGCTACATCTTAATGGGCTTCTTGGGCTGCGAAGCACAAACACACATCTAAAAAAACATCTTCTGAATTGACTCGACTGAAGCTGGGAAATAGTTGAGATTATGATGGCCCTTAATTGAGAGGCAAAGACAAACAAAAGTGACCCAAAACCTGCTGTAAAGCTGGAGCGCTTAGACAAATACTGCTAACTAAACAACACAATGAAATGGAAACCGTGGTCCACAGCCAAGCGTCTGGGTGGGAAAATACGTGGAATGATGTGTGTGGTTTAAAGTGCTCAGAAGAAAATGTTCTGAGAGAGGATACAGTATCAGATGATGATGATGATCCTGAGAGGACCTCTGTGGCCGTGGCTCGTCAAACGGATAATACGGTCCCTTCAGGTTTTCGCGGGATTTTTTGGGGGATTGTTGCAGCTGAAAATGAATGACTTCACACCAGCTTTTTAAATAAATTGTGACACGTGTTGCAATATTTTTAGGCATTTTTTGTGATGAAATTTCAGGGGTATGTAAAAATTTTAGTATAATTCATTAAAAATCCTAATAGAATTAGTCAGTTCATTAATATGTTTGTTTCAGTCCACCAGGAACTTGTGATCGCAACAACTAAAGCAAATTTTACAAATGCCCATGAATTCTGCATGACCTTGCAATTTTGTCCAATCACCCAAAACTTGACTGATCATAGCAACCCCTCTGCAAATGTTATATATTTATATCTTAATGAAGCTACTCGGTGTTTTATTATTTACCTTTTTGTTGCATTTTGGACAGAACAAGGTTTGTCACTGACATTTAGCTGTGCAGTTTTATGTCTTATTATTTTGTGTTTGCTACAAGTTTTAGCTCCACAAAGATTTTGTTTCTTTATGCATTTATACCTTGACATATACAGCACATCTTTTTTTTTTTTTTTTAGAATTTTAGTGTTCCTGAGCTTTCTCAGTAATGATACTTAGAACATTCAGAACACAGCGCAGGTTTATTCTCACCAAGTGTCTTTGATTTTTTTTATGAATTATAGAAAAAAAAATGCTAAATTGCAATTTTCACTTGCTCCTGCAATTTCATTTTAATAAAAAACAGCTAAAAACGTTGCAGCATGTGTCACAAAATTCTGCCGTGAAATCATTTTAGTCCCAGTCTCAAAAAAAAAAAAAGCCTGCGGGGGACTAATGTAGCAGGATACTACAATTTGATTGGTAAGATTTGTGGGAAAGTTGCTGTGATTGGACAAAATTGCAAAGTCGTGCAGAATTCACAGGGATTGGTTGAATTTGCATTAATTGTTGCAACTGTATCATTGCAACTTCTTGGAGGGACTGATAGTGTCTCAGTGAAAATGCACTACATGCCTCACGACATCATTTTGTTTAAAATGTTAAATACTAAACTTTGCTCCCACAATCAGCTCTGTTGTATAACGTGATGAAAATCCATTAAGAAAAGAGAACAGCCTGATGATACCACTCAGTTTGACTCTGCACAAACCAGGTTGAATTCCATGGTTTGGAGAATGGGATCAGTCGCTGCCATGTCTAAGGATTCCCAATCCCAACGAGCAGGAATGAATGCCATGTGGCTTTAGCAGGCAGATGCCAACGGCTGACTCACCTTATGCACACATGATGAAAAGACGGCAACAAGCTAAAGCTAGTCTCTGCGCAGCTTTGCCTGGGGTATAAATAGCCCTGGCGCCTGGCTGCTAGCCCTCTCAGGCCTTAGCGGGGGATCCTGGTGCTTAGCCGTAGCTTAGCATAGTATGACGTTATTGGCCTGGAACCCAGCTGAGAGCAGCGACACACACCTGCTCCAGAGTAAGTGTGCACGCTGCTGAACAGAGCTGGAAGCCCGTGAGGCTCAAGTATTTAAATCTGACACTTTCGCCTGCAGTTCATTCCAAGTATTTATGTAAAACTAACTGCCAGCAGAGTTTGCAATCTACGTCCGAGTCCAGTTTGGACTCGATCATTCATTTCTCCACCACCAGGCTTGATTGGGCCAAGCTGTGCCGTAGCATTAGGACTGATGATGGACTGATGTTTGTTCAAGCTCCACAACAGAAAAAACAGCTCACCTCAAAAACAGGCTTATGAGTCTCAGGCTTTTGAAAATTAAATTTTGTAGCAGAATTATGTCCAAACAGCTGCTAGTAAGCTGAGGATTTATCATTTTGAGCCCACAAATCAGAACTTTGGGCAGATTTTCAGAGCAAGCAGTTTCAGATTTCAAAGTGTTGCAAAAGTGCAGGTGCTATTAATTTTGGACTGGAGTAAGCTAGTGCAGGTAAAGGTGGTCCATGTGTGAATTTTTGCCTCAGGTACATAAATGATCAAAGATCAAGGTTTTTATTGCTACTCTTAACTGAGATAATTTGATATGGGGTTGTATAAGATAATTATCCATTGTCAGTCTATTATCTAATCAACATCAGCTGAAGTTGCGCTATATTTAGAATATTTTAACCACATTACCTTGGTGTCAGACAATATTTTACAATGCCAGACTGCAGCTATATAAAAGCTCCTTGGCTCCTTTGACAAAAAGACATAATTTTAGCTCACGGAGCACATGAGTTGCTTGTCTACTGCTGCCTCAACCAGTTAGTTTATTTGTTATTTTGTGATTTCTGTGTTTTAAAGGGTAATTTTGGATTTAAATCACACAATTACGCAACCAAAATAACCAATCTAGGCAGTGGTAGACCAGCAACTCATGTTCTGTGAGGTAAAATTACTGATTTTGTCACAGGAGTCTGGTGGCTGCGGAGAGAGTGACATTAGCTTATGGTTTCCCATCGGCAGCAAGGTAAAGCAGTGAAAATATTTTAAATATAGTGTACACTTAAACTGATAAAGGTTTTTTTTAGGGTGCTAAAATGTCGACTCTGTTTGCACTGTTTTTTACATTTAACAGCAATCCATATATTTTTAAAATGTTTTAATCTTTCTTCTTTTTATTGCATCTTTTTTCCTGATTTACTGTCCTTTTTTCTTTCCCTTATATCTCTCTATTGCTGTGAGACTGAAATTTCACCACCGAGATAAATAAACAGCTACCTTTCCTGCCTAAAATGTATTTCGAGGCTGACCCTGTTCACAGCAGTAAACTGTTTAGCGCCCTACACTGGTACTCCTGCTACTTCTTCAAACTGTCTGTGGGCCAACCGCCATCTGTTCTCAGTAATATGCTGACAGTGGATAATTACCTCACTCAACACCACTACAAATACTCAGAACTATCCCTTTAAGGGTCAAAGCTCTTGTGTGGCTTCTTATAAGAACTTATCAGGAGCTAAACAGCTACTGAGTGCAGCATTTTATCATTACCAAAAAGAAAACTAAAAGACGATCGAAAAGAAATACATTATCTGTCATTAGATTATCACCTGACTCACCTGATTATTGTTGTCAATATGAGGTCTCTTGATGGCTACAAAATGTCGAATCTTCCTGTTGGAAGAGAGGTAACAGTCCGTGAGTAATTTTTCAGTTCTTGTAAATGTGAACTGATCACTTTGGGTTGATTAATCTTAAGCTTACCCTCCTTGGCCGATGACCGGTGTTATCTTCACATGTTGTTGTATACTGTCGCCTGACTTCTTTCTGGCGTAGTAAATACCCTGCCATTCCTTCAAGACAACAGAACAGTCAGGGAATGATGCGGTATTGTCTCATTTCACAGATGATGGATGGATGGATGGATGGATGGATGGATGGATGTGACACTGACCTTTCCTTTTTTGATACAGGTGTTGATGGTGTCCAGCAGGTCAGCTCTGTTCTTGTCGCTCTTGGGGAGTTCAGTCAGTTCCTTCCCGATCAGCTCCCCCTTGTGGTAACCCATCATCCGCTCAAACGCTGGGTTCACATACTGGAACAAAACCAGGAAGATTTTAGATTTAAAGTCTAGTAATATTCTATTCTACCAACAAGCCGTAGAGCTCCGTCATTGTCCTGAAACTATTTAAAGGACCAGTGTGTACGATTTAGTGTCATCTACTGAGCTTGCAGATTGCAAAATCTTCACATCACCCTCCCCTTCCAAGGGATAAGAGAGCCGGAGCAACATGATAGCCTCCATGTCAGACGTAACTTGCTTATATATTGCTGATATATATAAATATAAAATATAAAACATACTTATAAATAATATATTCCTTTTCTGCCATATTCTGGTAATAAATCCCTGTAAATCTTTAAAGGATCGGTGTGTAGAATCTAGTGGCATCTAGCAAAGAAGCTGTAGCCTGCAACCAACTGAGTACCGTGTGCCTCACCCTCTCCTTCCAAGCGTTTCAGAGAACGTACTTCGGCTGCAAAACGTGTGAAAGGCCTGTCTAGAGCCAGTGCTTGGTTTGTCCGTTCTGGGCTACTGTGGTTTATCATGGTGGCCTCCCTGGAGGAGGACCCTCTCGGCCATGTCAAGAAGGTAACCACAGATTTGCAAAATGTTGCAGATCTGCACTTGATGCACCACAGGCTTTAGAAAGTCAGTTGACTGGTGTTTTCAAAATCTGACACCGTGAGCCTGGATATCTATGGGATCATGATGATGTTATTTGATCCCATCCTCAATCAATAATTCCATCAGCCTTTGGATAGACAGCTATTGTCACAAAACCATGAATTAAAGAATAAAAAAACAAAAACATAGAATACCAACAAAAATAGAATATCATCTGCCTTAGGTGACCATACTTTGAGTTCTCAAAGTGTGGCTGGCAGCCCTCAGAAACATCAGATGCAACCCTCATTCATACGCTGGATCCCTACAGTGGCACTCAGTCATCAAAACTTTTGAGATCCCCTGCTTTAAAGGACAGGTTTTACATTTTCTCATTCTGTTTTTAAGTCTGTAGAATCTGATTTGTAGGACAGGGCATCTCTGACTCACAACATTCATTAACATAAAAGTTTTTTTACACACATTTTGCCTTTAACAAATAAACAAATATTGCACCTGATTTGGAAATTGCAGAAAGCCACAGATTTAGATCAAATTTCGATTAACTACGCAGCCCTTATGTGCATGCATGTATGTGTGAATAATCCGTACCTGTATTATGTGGTCCTCACTGGTGATCTCCACAGCCTCTTGGCAGTGCTCCAAAGCAGTGAAGACAGAGTTACAAGCCCTGCGGATGAACAAAACCACAGCAGCTCACCAGCTTGTATACATGTGTCTGTTCATCTGTGTGTGACTGCTTGGTTTGTGCGTCATGAGGTGTTTTTCCTGTGCTGTACCTGAGTTTGAACTGGCAGCGCACCTCTCCATGTTCAATCTGTATGAGCTCATTGTAGCAGGCTGACACACTGCTGTTCTCCACAAACCTCTGGAGGCCAAACAAGGTTAAGTGGTGTTTGAAGAAGAAGAAGAGAGACGAGTGGAAAATTGAATGAGTCAGGATTTACTCAGTAGCGAGTTGTTTTCCAGCCTCCTACGTCATTTTCTCACCATCAGACACCGCTGACAATAAGTGCTTCTTTCACGACTGGCTACATGCTGCTATTTTAGTGTCTAAAGTCTCTCAGAAGGCCAATAAAAAGCATCTATCAGAAACAAGGACAACACATTCAGTCTGTTATAAACACACAGTCACAAGCTGAGGACAGTTGTTGGACGTACTCTGCTGAATCCAGCACAGAGGAGAGGAAGAACAGATGGCTCGTCCTGATCAGCTGGCCTGCACAAGGACAGAAAACAATCATCATCATCTGAAACCACAATCTTTTTTTTTTTTTTTTTACAATGCAATACAACTTTCTTTATTGGTCCACATCCATATGGAAGATAATGTAGTTTAAAGGTCCTGAAAACTTATTTTCTCAATTTACAAGTGATGGGAAATATGTCAACAGTATTTTCTGCAAAAGTTACAACACTGTAAAAACAAAAAAGGCAAGTTCAATAGATTTTTGAGTTTTGAGTGCATATCAGTTTTTAAAAGTTGTAATAATAACATAATTTACTTTTCTTCTTTGGATACACTTGAATCCAATGGTGGAAACAGTACTGAAAATCTGTACTCAAGTACAAGTACTGTTACACTGCTGAAATATTACTCAAGTACAAGGAAAAGTACTGGTGTCAGAAACATACTTAAGTAAAAGTACAAAGTCAAAAACTACTCAGAGTATTAGTTATTCTTAACTGTTGATGTCACGGTCACCCCTCCAAACTAGGGTTGCAAATTTTGTGTTTTTCTAAACAGACAGTTGAAAACACTAACAATCGATTAATCATTAAAAATTTATGAGATACAAAACATGCTTTTTTCCTCATTTTCAATTTTTTCAGTTTATTTTGTAATTTTTTCCCCTAATTTTAAGTCCAAGTTTAATTTTCCTGATTCAACAAACAGCTCTGCCAGACAAAACAATGTCAAAATATTATATAAATATCCATGAATACATTTTAATTGGTTAATTAATTAATACATAATCATTAACATCCTTACTCCAAATGTGTGTTGCCGCAACATTTTGTTTTGTTTTTGTGTTGTATGTTTTCTTTGGCCCATCTATGATCAGATCACCTGATTGGCTACTAAAGTGCAGATGAAAGTTTAGATATTAACTCAAATTGTACTCAGCACTTAACTTTTAAAAGTAACTGAGTAGATGACATCTTCTAATGCATACTTATGTACAAGTAAAAGTACAGACTTGAAAATCTACTCATAAAATGAGAAGCACCCACAAAAAAGTACTTAATTATAGTAATTTAAGTATTCTGATCTTTCTTCTTCTAATCTGAACTATCCCTTTAAGGCACACAAAATACAGAGAATATGAAAATCCACAAAAGATGAAGTCAAACTTACTTTTGTGGCACAACGGCTAGAATAACTGTGTTTTCAGAGGGCTTTGTGGCGCGGATCAACCTGGAAATAAAACAAAGGGATTAAAAGTCAGCAGGAGTGTCAACAGGAGTTCATTCCATTCACACTTTGAGCTCATGAGAAGTGGTTTGGACTCAGGTACAGCCGGACAAACATGTGGGCAGATGGAGGGTGATGTCATTACCACAAAGGAGGGGCAGAACATTTCTGCGCTTTACACAGAAACACCAAACACAACATCTGCTTCAGAGGTTCGGCCACAAAGCCACACACACACACCGCTGGCAGGACGTACAGTACAGTACGGGAAAGCGGCCCGGGGGCGGAGGAGGAAAGGAGACAGTGTGATGGAGGATGAAAAGGACGAACAGAGGGAACAGATGATGGCAGAGATCCTCATGGGGGGATAAAGATGGGAGGAGGGGGAGAGGAAAGAAAAAAGAAACAGTGTTGAGTAAGGGAGTGAAGAAGCAGCTGCCAAACTGTGGTAATCAGGAGACGGGAGAGATGAATGGATCTGTTCCTTTACTGGGGAAATAATGAAGCACTTATAATAAATCACTCTACTAAATATATGGTGGTGGCTTTTAGTGCATCCAAGAACTTTGGACTGGCTAGTACTGTATCTAACAATAACTACAGCCCGAAAGTCTGCAGAAATCACGACTGAAATAAACACAGAGGAGTGAAGGCCTATATTTCACCAACTTAAACATATATAAAAGTTCTTTATAGGCATTCTTGTAATGATGCCTAGAAGGTATCCACACAGGCATTAAGACGAACCATGGGACACACATTAAACACTTTGAGACATGGGAATTCCCATTCAAATGCCTGAAACACAAGTTCTTTGTTAGATATGAAAAAGCAGAACATCCAGCTTTTATTAGTTACTTCCAAAAACTAATAAAGATTGCCAATAACTCGAATGTCATTAGGATATTTATTTTTGTCAATGACCTATAAACTTCCAGTAACAACTGCACAGACAGGGTTTCTTTTGACTTCTTTTGTCTGGGTTGATTTAAGTTGACTAAAATTGAAAAGACAAGTGGAGGTAATTTTGTTATTATTCAAATGAAATAAACTTTTCTAGTCCAATCTTAAGTGTATTAGGGATACACAGCAAGTATGTTTTCTTCAAACTATAAAAAATAAAGGGTCAGGGGAGCTTTAACCGTCAAACAATGCATGCTGGGAAGTCTGCTAATATGCTATCATATTTCTTTAGAAATTAAACTCAACTGAGTTGATTAATCTCAGTACAGTTACATTCATTCAACTCATTATTTCAAATTAAAAACCTTCAAGTTAGAAGAACAGATGTTTATAACCTCTCAAGTGCTCTGAAATTAAAAAGAAAGTGTAAGTTTAATTAACTTGAATAAATATAAGCTTGTAAATTTACATTTAGTTAATGAGAAAATATTGATTCCACTTAATTACAGTATGATGTTTTAGGGTGAAAGAATCTGACATGAAAACCCACAATGTTGAAATCTTCTTGAGAGACTCAGTAAGAAGAGGGGTAATATAGGACTGAAAATAAATCCTAAAAAAAAATGAGATGCTTGTATTAACCATAGTGGATAAAGTTAGTATAAAAGTCAAATAACACCTGGAAACAAGGAGTGACTGAGCTTATTCAGCAGTCAAAGATGGGGTTTGTTGTGGAAAAATGGTCAAGAAAGAAAAGAAAAATCCCCACACTTTTTCAAGCCTCTGCATGTGTACTGCTCTTGGTCCCCCTGGGCCATTATCCAGCTTTCATGTCAACAAACAAACAAACTCACAATTTGTAGTCCAGACTCACTCAAGTGCTACTCTATTTTAATAGCCTCTTATGAATTGCCATTATCCAGCTTTCATGTCAACAAACAAACAAACTCACAATTTGTAGTCCAGACTCACTCAAGTGCTACTCTATTTTAATAGCCTCTTATGAATTGTGAGATCCAGTATCTACTGATGCTTCTTTTTAGACCAAAACACTGAACCGAGCAACGTTAAGAACACGAGATAACGGACTGGAGTGACTCTGAATGTGCAGCTTCAGGTTGTGGACGCCTGTGGTGCCTCCAGTGAACACCAGATGGTGCCAACAAGCCCTCCACATCAGTCACAAAGCTGCAGTGTTTTTGACAGACTGAACTCTGGACGTTCCTTCCTATGACTGACTGGCAGGAAATCTCAGAAGTATTGATCGTTTTTGATCAGAGTGAAGGATTACATGGTCTTTGTTTTAGAGATTCTGTGACTATTTTGGCAGATGAAGCTTTTTCTAAGCTTTTTAAGTTTAATATCAAACATGCATGTTTGTCTGCAAGCCGGAACAGAAAATAAGACAGATTACTTTGTCATCTCAAGTTCTTAAAAAAATGCCATTTGATGCTTAAAAGAATAGGTCAACATTTTGGGGAAAAAGGGTAATTCACTTTCTTGCCAAGAGATGAAAAGACTGATACCACTCATCTGTTTGGTGATCTGAACAAACTCAGATTTTAGCGACTAGAAACACAGTTTGTAAAGTCAAAACACAGAAAAAGCTGAAAAAAAAGGCCTAAAAGCTTAAAAATACCCATGTCAGTGAGGACGGGGCTGTAGTCTGCTCATGTGATGGCCACGCCCACAGCCACACACTGAAAGGCTGAATGATGCAAACACTCACCCACATTATTACCACATGCTCAGTTACTTTAATCTGCAGTCACCTAAATTACGTATAAGACATAATTTGTATGGTTTAGAATTGTTTATTAGCACTTTGACAAGACTTTTTCTTTAATGCAGCGTGCACATTTACTTTACACTGTTTGACATGTTGCTAGTTACTTTTCTAAGTTAAATTAATTAATTTCTCTTTGAGTTACCTGACCTGGGTCTGAGGTAACTGAGTCTGGCAAAAGGTGGGACTGAGGGCGGAGCCTGGTTTTATGGCTATGCCACAGACCATACCAAGAGCTCTGACATCAGGGGGGTGGATTAAGGTTTGTCTTGTTGGTGTGTGTTTCTTTGATAGTCTTTTCAGCCAATATATATATATATATATATATATATATATATATATAAATATATATATATATATATATATATATATATATAAATATAATATATATATATATATATATATATATATATATATATATATATATATATATATATATATATATATATATATATATACACATATATATATATATATATATGTGTGTGTGTATATATATATATATTGCCCAAATGTCTTATTCTTCTAGCCTTTTTTCTCAGTAGAGTTATAGTTTGTTGCCTCCTTTAAAAGGTCTTACAACTCAAATTTTGTTACCTCCATTTATCTGCTTTGTAAAATATTTTTGGGAAAATAAACCCACCTTTTTTAACTTTAAACCTAAGAGGTAAATACATTTATTTCCCAAAACGTCAAGATAAACTCTCAGACAGAAAATCAATAAATGTATGTCTGCCAAAGTCCAACAAAGTCCAGTCTAAAATACAACCTACACTTCCCATCATGCTTGCTGGACTGAGTAGTTTGTTAGGTTTGTTATGTTACAAAATGCAAATGATTTAAGTTACTGTTTGTGTGTGTTCATAACATTTTCATTTTATACTTTCTGTATCAAAAGTTTAATAATTTTTTAATCATTAGCGAGGAGTGTATTTTGTGTATTTTTGAGTGCTTGTCCCTGATGTTGAATGTCTTTGTGGGACTGATGTTGCTGCAAGCTGTTTTCTGTCTCTCATTTCAAGCTGCTCGCCACAATATGTTATTTTATCCTCAACAAACATCTGGTGACCCCCAGAAATTATCTCACGACCCCCTTGGGGGTCCCGACCCCAAGGTTGAGAACCACTGCTTTAACCAACTGTAAAGTTTGTCATTCAGTCCATTCAGACATGGAATAAGAAATATATATACACAGCGACAGCAGACACACAGCAGGTAAGGCTCACCGGCACACAGCTTCAGGCTCAAAGTAGCGCGAGTGGCGTCCATCAATGACTATGATCTCATGGTGCTTGTCCAGGAAACACTCGACGGCGGACTCGGGCGTCCGTGCGATGTTACACCTGAACCCGGCGCGGTCGCAGGCCCACCAGAAGGCATCGCTTTGGCTGTCCTCCTTGGCGAACACCAGCAGGACCTGAGGAGACAGGAAGGAATGGACGCCTGGGTGAGACAGTGCTGCTACGACGGTGATAATTATAGAATATCTGTGTTAGTGGGTCCACACTACATTTACGAGTCAGACAGGACATTCTCCAGAGCAGCCAGATGTCCAACAACCAGACTTCAGCTGTCGTATTCACTTCTAACACCAACGTTGCTGACATTTATGGGCCTGAATAAAGAGTGTAATCTTTCTTTATGACTCAGAAAACATGAATTTGTGATTTCACTGAGATCACTGCCAAAACGGTCCAATGTGACAGCATCTCTCAGAGCTTTTTAACCCTTTAACACCCACCTCCCTTTTGAAGCAGGAGCATTTTTGCTTTTGCTTTTGCTTGCTTTTTGCTTTAGATGCTTGCAATGAAATTGGACAAAACTTTTTCAAGATTTATTACACTGTTGAGCTGCCAGATAGCTTTGGACAAAGGGAGAGTGAGTTCTACTTTGTGGGCCACTGTATCTGGAATATTTTGCGACCATGACAGAAAATACCAGTACTTTTTGTGTTTCTGCCAGTTCTACATTGTGTCAGCAGCAAAACTTTAGCTTTGTATAACTTATATTGAATAAAATTAAGAGCTTGTCAGATGTATTAAGTGTTCAAATGACCAGTATCTTGAAAAAACACACACCTATCTAAGAAATAATCAGTATTGGTACATTTATAACAAAAAGTTTGAGCCAGGCTAGCCATTTTCCACAGGACATACATTTTTCAAGGATTTTTACACTGTTGGTCTGCTACATAACTTTGAAGAAAGAGGCAGTGAGTCCCAGCGGAGGTTTTGGGTATTCAGAAGGTTAGTGTTTTAGCAAACAGCTGATTAGATTGCCCCCGGTACGGGAATTCAATTCCAGCAAGCAACCACTTCACCACATCATGTTCAAGTTTTAAATATGGTCTCACTACAGTGAAATGGTTACTATGGGGATGAACATCAACAGACAGGCATACAATTGGGCTCATTGAATCCACAAAAGTCTTAGCTTTCCCATCATACCCAGTATATGTAATGTCACACTGTTTAGGGACCAGCGCACGCAGAAACACACCATTTTCAGAATAGGCAAAAATGACACTTTTATACTGCATGCAAATAACAGCACGATTTTTTTTCTCAAAACAGCAGGAGATCAGAAAAAAGTGGGCACATCTGTAAAGGGGAGATGCTTTAAAACTCAGCCTGCATATTCACACTCTGGGTGTAATAATGTTTGAGAAAAAAAACAAAAAACAAAACATATATTGAAGTACAGATATCACAGGTTGGAACACGCTGAAACAAACATGTTCTTTTTTAACCTTTTCAACTTTCAACTGGGTGGTTCCCTTCCCCCATTCACATGTTAAATTAAAAAAAGGACAAAAGGTGCAAAAAGGGCAAAAAAATAAATGCAAATAATGAAATAATAACTATCACATAATGTTTTAATATTTCATGCCTTCCACTGGAATTGTTGGCAATAGAAAGCAGGCGGGATAAGCTACCAATTATTAGGCTGAGTTCAGGGAGATAAGTGACTCAACTCAAGCAATTGCGGAACAATGTTTCTTGTAGAAGTTATCAGTGGAACCTATCAAGAAGCGTGTAATTTTTTCTAAATATAGAAAAGACATCAAATCCTCTCGCTGTGAGGAAGCGGAGGGAGGATTTGCCCTTCGTGAAGTTTGCATCATGTGTGGATTTCCTCCCGCAGTCTTATGACACACACACACACAGTTCAGGGTATTTATACTGTAAACTGTCCATAATTGTGAGCGTGTTCACCCATCTGCTTGTGATTGGCTGGAAACCTGACTGCCTATATTGCATGCTGGGATACCCTCAAGCCTGCTTCATGTAAAAAAAAAAAAAAAAAAAAAAAAAAAAAAGAATGGATAAAACAGCAGGGCTAGACAGACAACTTCATGTAAATGTCGTAATCTTTTTTTTGATGAATTATTACTTCAAGATTAAAGGGACATTTGGAAGATTTTTTGGAAGTGGGGTTCTATGAGATCCATTGACAGGACATTATGTATTATCAGTATAAGTGTACGCTATATT
>NW_028146716.1:15000-25993 GCF_056507025.1 Lutjanus erythropterus | reverse complement strand
GTGATTTGACCAATCACGTCAGTGTATGAGAGAAGCCACTGTCAGCCAACTCTTTCTTATATGGATGGATGGATGATGGACGGACAGACAGACAGACAGGTGGATGGACAGAGAGACGGCTGGATGGATGGGTGGATGCTGAACACCCACCTTCCTCCACGGTGGAGTCCAGCTGTGTGACCTTCACTGCCAGCAGGTCCACTCTCTCCTGCAGACTGTTCATCCTCAGGTAGAAACTGTTGGCCTCCGTGAACAGCTCACCAAAGATGTCCTCTGCATGACGGCCTGACAGACAGTTCAGAGAGACGTCAACAGGACACAGGACTGTGTTACACTGTGTTACCCCCCCCCCCGTCATTACAGCATGTTGTCAGGGTTACAGTGGTAACCACTCACTGAGTCCTCCCAGCTGTTTGATGACAGCAGCCAGCGTGCTGTTGGTCACACACTCCAGCTCACTGGCGACCCCATCAGGCAGAGCGCCACGACACAGATACCTAGGCTCAATGATCCGCTTCACCAGCGGCATGATGGCTCACCTGCAGACATACAGGTAGACAGACAGGTGAGTCAGACACACAGAGAGACAGGCAGACAGACAGATAGAGACGTGTATTAAATGTAAGTTATTAACAATAAACTTACAAAAAGGTAATGATTAAAATATAATTCATGTGGTTCATGTCATGTTCAGGGTCCAGTTCATCAGAGTGCTGTGAAACTGTCCCTACTATCAAATAAGTCAATCTTGTGTGTGTCAGTAATGGATGATACCTGCACACCAAAAGTAAAAACAGTCCATTTAATTAAGATATGAGTGTTCAAACACGATGTGCTTACACTGCAAAAATAAATACATAAATAAATAAATAAATAATAAGTTGAATAAAATCAGCAGCAGATGCTTCAGTCATCATCAGTGCTCTGATTATAGAAAATTATGAAATCGATTACTTTTGAGCCTGTGGACCTTTTTTGTGGTCAAACTGCTGGTGGCCATACAAAATGTTTCTAAGGGCCACTGCTGGCTCCGCAGGACACAGTTTGAGAACCTCTGGTTTACAGAAAACATGAATGTGTGTCAGCGCACATCTGGATGTCTGAACTCACACACACACACACACACACACACACACACACACACACACACAGTGTACAGCGCTGCAGTCTCAGAGGGCATCGCCATGGTAACACAGTCAGCCTTCACATCATGCTCTGCTGCCCACAGAACTGAACATGGTAACTGTTGCTAGGAGACAGAGCGGGGGTTGGTGGGGGGGGGGGGGGTCTTATAAGATTATTTGATTGTTTTCTAAATGTTTTCATACTGATTTCCTGACAGACTTGGTTTTAAGGTACATTCTCACTAGATCCCTCAGGTTCTCTGGTGGTTCCCTCAGTGATTGGTTGTTGCTCTGCAGGGGGTGGAGCCTAACAATGTCACCTTGTTGATAATAACAGTAATAATTAGATAATAATAATAAAGTTGTGACATGTGTCCTCTCAGTACTTCGTGTCTCTTTTCTTTCACCTGGTTTCAGAGCTCAGCTGCCCAACCAGTGGTAACTATGGAAACCAGCCCCCACCCATCCTGTGAGCACGCTCAAACACACACACACACACACCACACACACACACACACACACACACACACACACACACACACACACACACACACACCACACACACACACACACACACACACATCCTGCTGTCTTTGTGAGGACATTTCTGTCTCTGATGCTGATCTGAGACATTTTGACAAAGGTGAGCTAATGTTAGCCACGTTAGCTTGTTGCTCTCCTGGTTGTTAGTTTGTACTAACGTCAGTGCTTCCTGTTAGCTGCAGCAGGTTCTTCACCTCACCTGAATCAGTGGGAACAGGTGAGCTGACCCTGAACATCTCTTACTGGTCAAACACAAGCTTCAGTCCCGCAGGACGAGAGACAGTGGAGCCTCAGAGTTTAACCTTCAGGACAAAGAGATGAAGTCGACTCCAGGACGAGACAACAGGACGACAGAAGGAAGGAAGTCAAGAGTATTTTTACTTTTACTCCACAAATATGTGAACTTTCTCCGCCTCACATTTTCTAAACCGACTCATGAATTAGTTTGAGTGACTCTGAGATGAATTATTGATTTTTATTTTGCATCACTGTGCGCCGCCTTCAAACATCAGACTGATTTCAACCTGAATGGACGAAACAATAAGACACAGAAAAGACGACTGACTGGTGGATCCATCAGAGGACATCAGGACAGACGGGACGAGACGGAGACAAGATGTAATGATGATGATAAATAATGTAAAAGACAAAAAAGATATAATATGACATAATAAAACAAAACATGATGTAACAAGACATACAAAGATGAAAACGACATCAGATGTAAAAAGACAAAAAACAACGTAATAAAACAAAAAAACTGCATAAAAGACGTAACAGTCGTCAGAATGTGAGACAGACAGAGACGGAGACTCTGTGGGGGAGAAAAGGTTCAGTTGTATTTGGACAGAAACAGTCAGTAGAAATGTCCTTCAGAGGACGACTTTTTACTTTTATACTCTGAGGACATTTCAGAACCTGAACCTTTTCACTTTTCCTGCAGTAAACAGGTTGAATCAGTACTTTTACTTTTACTCGAGTATCTGTACTTCTACTGCAGTAAAGACTGAGAGTATTTCTGTCTGTTACTTTGATTGTAACAACAACACAGGGATGACATCACTTCCTCTGGATTCTGCTGTCTCCAGGACTGCTGTCATGTAACCATGACGACACTGAAACCTGCTCATCATGAATTAAGCCTCATGTTTGATTATTGATCAGTTTTGAGTTTCAGACACACACCTGCAGCCTCACTGTGGTTGGCTACTAGTCTGTCAGATCCCTGTTACCACGGTAACCACAGGTGTCCCCAAATCAACCTGTCCAAACGGCAGCAGACTG
Source organism: Lutjanus erythropterus (assembly GCF_056507025.1). Taxonomy (NCBI): domain Eukaryota; kingdom Metazoa; phylum Chordata; class Actinopteri; order Lutjaniformes; family Lutjanidae; genus Lutjanus; species Lutjanus erythropterus. The sequence continues at coordinate 23,042 of NW_028146716.1, read as the reverse complement.
TTGTAATGTCACCATGTGATTATCAGTTATTGATCATCTGTCAAAGGGGATGATGGGCGCTAAAATTCATCTCATTACGTCATCTCACGTGAGTCACATATTATCTCCTCTCTCTTTCTCTCTCTCTCACACACACACACACACACACACACACACACACACACACACACACACACACACACTGTGCAGAGATGACTGCATTACGTAATGCACACAGATGCTTCTTATTGTGTGTGTGTGTGTGTGTGTGTCCGGGCCTGTCCTCACACTGATAGATGGATCGATGTATTGATCAGCTGATCAGCTGATCATCAGGCTCTGACGGGGTCCTGGTGAGATCAGGGACCGTCACGGCCCCGCGGATCGATTACAGCTGTGATTCGTTGATGATAATACGTCACAAACAAACCGATAATTGATCGATGAGACTCACCGCGGCCTGACGAGGATCCGGTTTGATCTGCTGAGACTCTGGTACGTCACAGATTCATCCTGGTCCTGGTTCCGGTCCTGATCCCGATCCTGGACCCCGAGTGATGCTGACAGACACAGAGGAGGAGGAGGAGCAGCTCGGAGCCGCTCGGCTCGTGTCGGAAAACATCGTAGCCGCTCGGCGATGACGATTTAAAGTAACAGGCGACATTAACCATCAGCGTTTATCAATGAAGTTAGAGTGAAGAAACATTCAGTGAATCAATCAGTAATCAATAATCAATACAGAAACATGGATCAAAACAGAATAACTATATCAAACAGCAGCGGAGAGTGGGGAATGTTGTCACATGTCTCAGTACGTCACAGTCAAACATTTTTTCTTTAATAATAATAATAATAATAATAATAAATAATTACATTATTATTATTATTATTATTATGTTAAAACTGAAACACGTCATCATCACATCAGAGCTTCAACAAATAAAAATAAAAACAGACGAGTTGACAGTTAAAAGTCTGATTTATTTTGACAGATGTTATGAATATTATCAGGACTGGGAGGGTTACTTTAAAAATGTAATCTGATACAGTTACTAATTACCTGTTAAAAAAATATAAAGTCAGTGGAGTGTACTGATGCTCCACCTGTTTTCACATGTTTGGATCTATTTTTCAACTACTGATCAATCTGGCAATAATTTTTCCAATGATTAATCAGTTGTTTGGTCCATAAAATGTTGATCAGAGTCCAAGACGACGTCCTCAAATGTCTCATTTTGTCCACAAGTCAAAGATATTCAGTTTACTGTCAGAGAGGAAAGAAACCAGAAAATATTCACATTTAAGAAACTGAAATCAGAGAATTTATACATTTTTTAAATTAAAAAATGACTTCAACTGATTGATCAGTTATCAAAATAGTTGGTGATTAATTCTGTAATTGATTAATAATGAATTAATGGTCTGTCTTGTTCATTAAAGTTATTGAACATGTTCTTTGTGTTGGACTGTAGGTCAGTTGTCTTCTATCCGGATCAATACAGTTATTTATCCACTTTAAGTCTTAATTATAGAATTTAAAGTCCAGATGAAAAAAAAACTTTGAGTTCATATTGTCCAAATATTTAACATCATAAACCCAACAGAAATTTAAAAAATCAACTTCTCTGTATTGTTATATCAAAACTCAATCATTTTTTCTTCCTTTAAAACTAAATATGATGTGTGCTGACATCAGCAAGAACCAACCAATAATATTGTGACATCCACCTGTCAATCAATCGTCAGCTCTCAGCAGCACACGTTACTGATCACCGTGTTTGATTACTGCACTTTAAAAAACTCACTGTAATTTCAATCTGGCATCAACCAATGTTAGCAACATGCTAACGCAGGCGCAGTGACATCACAAAGGACATGATGTCATAGAGAGGTTTTCAAAGTAAAACTTGATGAAAAGGTTTCAGCGTGTATCAGACATCTGTCAGGTAGCTAGTTAGCAACAGCATGCTACACTGGATCATGACACAATATTTATTTTCCCAGGATGATGAAGGTATGACCTGCCCTATTCTGCCTCTGATTGGCTGATATTCTGCCTAAAACTAAGCAACCCAAACCAACAAAGACAGCAAGAATGAGCCAATCAGAGTGAGAGAAGGGCGGGGCATGACTTTGTCATCCTGGGGTAAAAAAAAAAGTGTGATTGTGACATGCCCATTTTTCAACCTTAAAATCAAATTCCTCCCCCATGTTTAGCCCCGCCTCCTGTCCTGTCTCATATATTACAATATTTAGGACGTGGTGATCTGAGCGCGCTCAGTACAAGCTGTGACCTTCTGATGTTTTGGTTCTCTACAGTCTGTCTGTCTCCTGTCAGCTGATCAATATGTTTGTTTTGTTGTTGTTCACATGTTCACGTGGTCACGTGGTCACGTGTTGGCAGTTTAACCAGTCAGGTCAGAGCCTGACTGAGTCCGTCAGAGTCTGTCACATTCAAACTCCGGCCCGCTCTCAGAGGGGCGGGGCATGTCAATGTAGAACACTTCTTTGTTGACAGGCGGTGGCGTGCAGGGCGGGCTCCCCATCCCAGAGTCCGGACTCGGGACTGTCTCCGGCTGGTTCCAGGGCGAGTATTTCTTCTCTGAGCGGTTCAGAGGAACTTTGAGTCTGGCTCCGCCCCCTGCTGCTGGGCGGCCGTGCCCGTCGGCCTTAGGCTTGAAACGCTTCAGTTTGACAGTGTCCTTGGCGTCGCGGGTGCATGGCAGCAGGATGGCGACATCTTTCCGGAACTTGGAGCTGAGGCCGAAGTAGATGAGTGGGTTGTAGAAGCTGGCGGACTTGGCGAAGAGGCGTGTGAAGATGCTGGTCAGGTTGGGCACATGGAAGCCCCACGCCGACCACATGGATACCACAGCGTATGGAGACCACGCCAGGATGAAGGCCGTACAGATCACTATGGAAACCTGCAGAAGACGAGTTACAATGAACCAATGAGAAGCCTCATGTCGTTAGCGATAGCACTAACATGCCTAATGGTTAGCATGGCTAATAAGAGTAGCAGGGTCAGAGTCTCAGCAGCTCCTTAAAAAAGATTAAAATACAATAATCTGAAAATGTCTTAAATATGATTTTCATTCTGGTCTTAAAAGTTGATTGGAATATTTAAAGTTAGTGTTACTTTTATAAAGTTTCATTAACTTCAGTCTTGATTTTAAATATTTTTGGTAAAACAAGTTAAACTCTTCAAGTAAAATAAATACTTGATACTTTTACTGCAGTGGACGTCCTCAGAGTGGACAGAGAGAGAACGGTTAGCATTAATATCAGGAGTTAATTCTTCACTGGTTCAAGAAAAACTTTCAACTGAAACATTTCTGTAGCTGTGAAATACGTCTTCAATGACATCATGAAGGTGTCTGATCTGACGCTGATGTGTGTGTGTGTGTGTGTGTGTGTGTGTGTGTGTGTGTGTGTGTGTGTGTGGTTCAGACTCACGATGGTGACGTCTCTCTCGATCTTCCTCTGGCGGTCGGTGAGGTCGCCGTCTGCTGACAGAGCGTTTCCTCTCTTCACCGTGTTGATGATGGACACGTAGCAGAACAGCATGACGAGCACCGGGATGAAGAAGCAGAAGATGAAGATGGAGATGATGTAGGAGCGGTAGACACTCGAGTACGTCGCTTTGGCCCAGTCGATCTCACACGTTCCATACCCACGATCTGCAGGGGGTGGACCACACAGGGGTCAAAAGGGTCAGAAGTCACAGGGGTCAGTTCTACATAGAACCATTTGCTTGTGAAGAACCCTTTTCTGCAGAGAGTTTGTCAGTGGTTCTTTTTAAATGTATACAGAACCTCCCGAATCAATCAATTTTTACTGTGTTCTTGTACGTAAGTGACCATCATAAATAAGGGTTCTAGATAAAACCCTTAGAATATAAAATGGTTCTTAGGAGAACCACCCAAGGTGGGTTCTAGATTAAGCCCTTGGCATACAAAAATGTTTTTGGTAAATTTTCCTGGGTGGGTTCTTGTTGGCAGCTAGGTGGAACCTTTAACAGATTGTTTTGAATATAATCCTTTATGATTAGACAACAGAGATGTTGTTGTATATTTTTGTAGAGTTATTTTGGCGGGTTCCTGCCTGTGTAGCTCCCCCAGCCGAGCAGTGGTGCTCCAGACCAGAATCCAGCTGTGATCCAGATGAGCAGCAGACAGACGGACACACTGGTCCTGCTGATGTGACGAGCTGAAACACAACATTCATTCGTTAATGACGGACTCACCCTCTGGTGCTCGGACGATTCACAACACACAGAGTCCCCAAAGGACGATATTTGAACCACGAAGGTCCCCGAACCTCAACAGAACACAGTTAAATAAGGCCTGTGGTTCACACATGTTCTGTTCTATGACAGAAAACACATACGCCTACATTTAGATGAATGCTGAGATCTGACCAATCAGGATGCTGCAGTTAGTCGAAAGACTGTGACCTCTGACCTCTGCTCGGGTGACATCCTTTGATGTAGCGAGTGATGCTGATCACCGTCAGAGTGTTGATGCTACTCAGACCGAACACCAGCGTGAAGAAACCGTCCACCTGCAGGACACAAACAGGACAGATTATCATGACAATGAAGACGGTCCTGTCTGTCTGAGCCGCTCAGGTGTGTCTCAGGTGGGTCTCAGGTGTGTCTCAGGTGGGTCTCAGGTGTGTCTCAGGTGGGTCTCAGGTGTACCTCACAGGTCCAGATGGAGGAGATGAGATAGCCACTGTCCTGAAAGACATTAAAGATCTCGATGATGCCTCTGGAGTAGCCGAACACGGAAATGCTGGCGTCCGAGACGGCGAGGTTAAAGGTCAGATAGTCTGTGGGCTGCAGGGACGCTCGCTGTCTGTACAGGACGAAGAGGACGATGCTGTTTCCAAACCAGGACAACCAGCCTGAGGACACAACAGAGACAGACCACTGTCAGAGACAGAACCAACAAACTGTAAAACACTTTGTATAAAAGCTGAAATCTGCTTATGAACACTTTTCAGCTGAGGATAGTCAATATGATCAATATGGGTCAGTATTGATCAGTCGAATTTTCAAGCTGCTGCTGTTGACTCAGTCAAAACAACAAAGGAAACAGTTCAAACTGAAGTTGAGCTTCAGGGCTGTCTCTTGTTTCTGATCTGGTCCACAGGATCTCCAGGCTCAGCCAGATCAAAGACAGTGTCCAGTTTGTCCAGTTTGTCCAGTTTGTCCAGTTTGTCCAGTTTGTCCAGTTTATTCTCCCAAACGGACGTGTACACTGAGACCATGGACACAAATCTAGTGCTCTCTGAGCACGTCGCCTCTAGTACTTCCTGTGTCCACCTACATCCTGTCAGACCTGAACTTGACGTCATGTGACTCTGTCCTGACTTGATCTTTGCTCATGTTGTATCAGCTCTCAGATGTTTGTCCACAACCACTTATTCCCAAAGGGTCGTGGGGGTGGAGCCTATCCCAGCTGACACTGGGTGAGAGGCGGGGTTCACCCTGGACAAGTTTCCAGTTCATCACAGGACTGACACACAGAGACAGACGACCACTGACACTCACACCTACAGACAATTTAGAGTCACCAGTTAACCTGCATGCATGTCTTTGGACTGTGGGAGGAAGCCGGAGAACCCGGAGAGAACCCACACAGACACGGGGAGAACATGCACACAGAAAGACCCTGATCCAGCCGGGGATCGAACTCAGGCGGCAGCGCCGACCACTGAACCACCGTGACGCCCTGAAAGTGATCAGTGAAAAGTTTTGTTTTTTGCTTTAATTGTTTTCATGTCTAAACTTTGTCTGTGTCAGAAAACAGAAGTCACAACTTCAAGCAATTTAAAAGTTACACAAACACAATCTTACCACCGTCACTGTATCTGTGAGCACAGAGACACACAGTCACTGCTTTATTTTTCAAATGATCAATCTGCCAATCATTTTTCAATTAATCAAAAAAAAAGTAAATGGTCCATAAAATGTTAGAAAATGAAGAAGATGTCTTCAAATCGTCTGTGTGCTCAACCTGAGATCAACCTGAGATCAACCTGAGATCAACCTGAGATCAACCTGAGATCAGCCTGAGATCAACCTGAGATCAGCCTGAGATCAGCCTGAGATCAGCCTGAGATCAGCCTGAGATCAACCTGAGATCAGCCTGAGATCAACCTGAGATCAGCCTGAGATCAGCCTGAGATCAACCTGAGATCAACCTGAGATCAACCTGAGATCAGCCTGAGATCAGCCTGAGATCAGCCTGAGATCAACCTGACAATAGAAGGACATTCATTTCAAAGTTGCTGTGTCAGAAAACACATAAGAATTCAAACAATTTAAAAATGTGTTAAAATCCTTCAAAGTCTCAAACATCTGCTGAAAACACAATTCTCTGTAATATTAATAATCATCTTGTTTTAAAATATGAAAATGTTGGTCCTGTAAAGTTGTGTTCCAGATTTCTATCAACAAAAACCTGGTCAGCTAAACCGTAAGGACGCCCGTCTCACTTCCTGGTTTAAAAAAGTCAGGAATACTGATCAAACTCTGGAAAACTTTCTATTTTTAGACAAATTCATTCAATAATATTTCTATCAGATGTGTCTCAACCAGAACATGTGGACTCTGTCGTCCTAAATCAAAGGTCAAAACACACATTTCTATGATTTAAAATGTGTGTTTTGATGAACATGAAGAGACTCTGAGACACTTAAAAAAATAAAATGTCTGCTCACCATGACGACGCTGTGAAATGAAAACATGGAACATTTTGTCGACTCTTTAAAACATCGACTCACAGATTTTCCATCTAACAGACAAGATAATAATAAAAGACAAGAGTTTGATGTTTGAAATTTACAGAAGAGTTCAAATCAAAATACAGTTTGACTGAAGCGTCGCTGCTTTTTAGACAAATATTAAACAACAGAAAATCATCATCATGATGAAAATAATAATAAATCAAAACATCTTTCAGCATTAAAACATTTACAGCCTGATGAGCTTTAAAGTGTCCAATCAGAGAGTCCGATTCTGCACCTGAGAGACCAGACTGAGGGTCAACCCCTGGTACCCACCCAGCAGCAGCAGGTACACTCCGATGATGGTCTCTCCCTGGTCAGACAGAGGAGGGTCTCGCCCCCCCCCCAGGATGAAGCTGTTGTTCCTCCAGGGGGGGCCGCCGGCGGGCAGGCCGCTCGCAGACATGATGAAGATGAAGATGAAGCAGTGAGGACAGAGAAGACGAGCTGCTGGACGTCCGTCTGTCTGTCTCCGTCTGTTAATCCGAGGTAAATTTAGACTCTGATCCTGTTCAGCTCTCAGCAGGAGAACTGACCTCAGATCAGAACACACAGGTCACAGGTCACACCTCTGATTGGCTCTTTGACTGATGACGTCATCCACACTCAGCAGGTGAACTCCCTGTCTGTGTTCATCATGAAGGACAGCTGCTTTAATAATAATCAATAATCAAATAAAATAATAGAAAGAGAAGAAACTTTAAAGATTCAGTCACATATGAAACAAATTAAAATATTTGAATAATCATGAAAAATATTATCTGCTCTGTTTTTCCACTTCAGTGCATCTTAGAGGGAAATATTTTCATTTTTAAATATTTCACATGAAAAGATTCTAATGACATTTTCAGTATTTTTACAGATGAAAATACTCTTTAGTATTTGAAGTACCACCTCCAGCAGTAAAATACTGCTTTAACATAAATACAATAATCACTAATAATAAACATATGAAATATTAAATCAGTGATTGTTAAGTACATTTTCCTGAATATACTTGAATACTTTTACGTTCTGTACTATTTTTAATTCAAGACTTTTACCAGTAATAGAGTATTTTTATAATGGAGTATAGTTACTTTTACTTCCTCCATCACAGGCGACGACCTTAAATGATGTTTATGTTGATTTAGTTACACATCAGCAGGAAGCTGCTCCGTCACCTCCACGTCTGATCAACAACAACAACAACAACAACAACAACAACAACAACAACAACAACAACAACAACAACACTCACTCCTCTGTACATAAAGTGACTGTTGATG
>NW_028146716.1:7500-12500 GCF_056507025.1 Lutjanus erythropterus | reverse complement strand
TTATTTATTTATTTAACAAACATCATAAATAAATGTGTTGTTTTGTTTTGTAACAAACTGCTGTTGTTTATTTATTTACAGTGGAATTTGTTTGTGATGTTTGTTGTTGTTTTGTGTTAATGCTGAGATCAAACTTAAGACTGTTTTTCCAACGTGAACAATAAAGTTTCTGATTAATGAATGAATGAATGATCAGATCAGCTGAACGTTAATAAATGGTTCATTGGACGTTTATAAGCTGTATTAAGTGAAGTTGTGGTTATAACTGTGTGTGTCCGCAGCAGAACCTGATTATTTGTTTAAACTTCTGGTTCTGGTTCTCTTCCTGCCTGCGGTGTCCCGCGGGGAGCGGCAGGGGGCGGCACCGCGCCGCACCGCTCCAGTCCGCTGCAGCGGCAGGGCGGCAGGCGGTCTGCACTGACAAACACCGCCCGCCTGATCGGTCCCGTCCCGTTCTGTTCTGTCTGTCTGCTGCGGATCAAACACACGTTCAGCTCAGAGACCGACACACCAACAGCAGGTAAGACCGCTTCAGTCTGACGTCACTAACACGGTGACACACCTGAGATCGAGCTACCTGTGTGACGATCCAGATCAGTGAGGAGAGGACGAGGATCTGTGATTATTGATTCGATGATTGATCAGTCATCAGGGTTATCATTCATCTCAGAACTCAGAGTCCTGCTTGGACTCAAACAACCAAATCTTGATTTATTGAATGCATAATCTGTCTGATAATTACACATTAAAGATGATTACATATGATACATTGATCACAATATTTTATTGAAATGAAAAAGTCAGAAGGTCTCCATCCCTGGGGACAGTCGCAACATGTTAAAAATACATTACATTTGCTTTTTGTCTGCATAAACACAAGATTCTGAAAATATGTATTGTTTTACAATATTATTAAAATATTATTTATTTGTTGAGTATTTAACAGTTGTTGAGTTTTGTATGTTTAGTTATTTTTGTGTTTCAGTGTGAGACAGGAAGAACAATTTGCAACGCAACAAACTTTTATTAAATACATTTGTATTTGGGTGAACTATCTCTTTATGTACCACATAGTGACTGCTGTGTTCCAACTGTCCCCGCCCTGGCTGCCATGACAGGGCGTTCCGTATTAACTGAGCTGCTAATGACATCACACAACGATAAAGACAAAAAATCATCTCACAACAGAATTAATAAATGAGTAAATGCAGCAGTGGACCTTGAACATGTCGTCTGTCTCCTGGTGAGGACAGACTCTAACTGAGCATGTGCAGTGTGAGCACCATCACTTCAGCCTGTTTTTGATTGGAGGAATAAGACTTGTTTCAACCACCCATAGTCTCCCCTATCAGGTGACTTCATGCAGAGAGAACAAAGTAACTAAGTACATTTACTCAAAAATACAGTATTGAAGTAAACTTTCGAGGTACTTAAACTTTACTTGCATATTTTCTTTTTATGATGTCACATCATAAGGAGGGAAATATTGTTGATGTTTTGTTCTACAACAGTTTCAATCAACTGAAACCATTGATCCATTAGTTAGTCTCTCAATTAACAGAAAATTGATTATTGAAGTCATTTTTCCTGTAAAAACATTTGATGGTTTCACGTTGGTTGATTTTCCTTTAAATAATTATAAGAATTGTTTGAATGTGTTTGTCAGAATGTTGAAGTTTGGACTGTTGGTCAATTTTGTCTCATTGTGACAATATTTATTTCACAATTTAGAGACGATATAAACTTGAAATCTCCGTCATTTAAAGTCAGAAAAACCTTAACAGCTACCTAAACTAGCAGTTTCCTGTCCTGGAGACATCCTCTGGTTCTGTCCTCTGGTTCTGTCCTCTGGTTCTGTCCTGGAGACATCCTCTGGTTCTGTCCTCTGGTCCCGTCCTGGAGACATCCTCTGGTTCTGTCCTCTGGTTCTGTCCTCTGGTTCTGTCCTGGAGACGTCCTCTGGTTCTGTCCTCTGGTCCCGTCCTGGAGACATCCTCTGGTTCTGTCCTCTGGTTCTGTCCAGAGTCATCCTCTGGTTCTGTCCTCTGGTTCTGTCCTCTGGTCCCATCCTGGAGACGTCCTCTGGTTCTGTCCTCTGGTCCCGTCCTGGAGACATCCTCTGGTTCTGTCCTCTGGTTCTGTCCTGGAGACATCCTCTGGTTCTGTCCTCTGGTCCTGTCCTGCAGTTGTCCTCTGGTTCTGTCCTCTGGTTCTGTCCTGGAGACATCCTCTGGTTCTGTCCTCTGGTTCTGTCCTCTGGTTCTGTCCTGGAGACGTCCTCTGGTTCTGTCCTCTGGTCCCGTCCTGGAGTCATCCTCTGGTTCTGTCCTCTGGTCCTGTCCTGCAGTTGTCCTCTGGTCGTGTCCTTTGATCCCATCCTTGACACGTCCTCTGGTTCCATCCTCTGGTCTCGCCCTGTTGTTGTCCTCTGGTCCTGTCCTGGACATGTCCTCTGGTCCCGTCCAGGAGTTGTCCTGTGGTCCCATCCCCTGGTCTCCTCCTGGAGTCGTCCCTCATGACTTCATGTGTTGACTCATCATGAGTCATGTGTTGTTGCTGAATGAGCTCCGCCTGTGTTGTTTTTATAAAGAGCCAAATCAGCTGACTGAACACAGACCAGACTTCATGTTTGAGACTGTTCACATGTTTCAGCAGGATGAAGACGCTGCAGATCTTCGTCCATCTGAATCTTCTCCTCTTCATGGTTTCAGCTCAGCACGTCGATGAACCCGTCACCTACTCTGTAAGTTTCACTGTCCACTAAATAATAAACCAAAACATACAAATATTAACCAGCAGTGAGCAGGACACAGAGCTTTTATTTTGAAAGAACTACAAATCCAGATTCCAGAAACGTTGTGACATTGTGTAAAACGTAAATAAAAACTGAATGAAATGATTAGCAGAATGTGTTTGACCAGCAGTCCGGGGTCTCTGTTGTCGTATTTTGTGCTGCAGTGATCATGTTTACAGTGAAACCTTTATTTACAGGTGGATCCAACAGCTCATTGGCTGATTTTCGTTAAATATTCAAACCTGTAAATAATTATCGATATAAACATGAATCTTTGAAAACTCTGTAAATATATTTTAATCAAACATGTGAATTACAGTTTTGTCAGCAGCATCTGTGATTATGATGTCCAGGTGCAGTTCATTTATTTGATCAATAAGACACTCGATCAATAACTAATCAATCAATAAACTGATATTCTCTGACAGTGTACAGAGGGATATGAGTTCAGTGTGCAAGAACAAGAATGTAAAGGTGAGTGTAAACACATTTATACAACGATCAATGATTTTAGATCCATAACCAATAATAAAACCATCAACATGATCTGAGAGGAAAATATTAAGTCAAAGAAGCTTCAGTAGCATTAACTATTGTTCTTTAAATGTTCTTTAAATGTTTTTGAAGTTTTGAAGTTTGCTGAATGTTGTTTGAATGTTTGTTTAATGTTGTTGGACTACATTTCCCAGACATCAATGAGTGTGAGATGTTGCCAGACGCCTGTAAAGGGGGCATGGGTTGCATCAACCACTACGGCGGCTACTTCTGTCTGCCGCAGAACGCTCAGATCATCATCAGTAACGGAGAGGAGGAGCCCGCCACCACCACGCGACCCCCGCCTCCACACTTCATCCCCCTCCCTGTGGTTCCCAGTCACCGGGGCAACCACCAGACCGCCATCAACCAGGCCAGGCTGACCTCTGTCCAGTGTCCAATTGGATTCACCGCAGATGAGTTCAACTTCTGCAGAGGTGAGAGACAAAGAGGAGAGCAGGTAAGCACCAATAAGAGAGCTCAGAGTCACCAGGTGAGATTCACCTGATTCAGTCAGCAGTTCAGTTCAGTGGATGTGTAGAAACATACTGTATGCAACTGAAACTAACGAGCAACTAGAGCAACACCACAGCAACTAAGCAGCATCTAGAGCAGCAACAAACAACTACAGAACATCTAGAACCACAACAGAGCAACTCAAGAGCATCTAGAGCAGCAACAGTGATAACAGAACATCTAGAGCAACAACAGAGTGACAACAGAACATCTAGAGCAACAGCAGAGCAACTCAAGAACATCTAGAGCAACAGGAGAGCATCTAGAGCAACAACAGTGATAACAGAACATCTAGAGCAACAACAGAGTGACAACAGAACATCTAAAGCAACGACAGAGCAACTCAAGAGCATCTAGAGCAACAACAGTGACAACAGAACACCTAGAGCAACAACAGCGTGACAACTGAACATCTAGAGCAACAACAGAGCAACTCAAGAACATCTAGAGTGACAACAGAACATCTAGAGCAACAACAGCGTGACAACAGAACATCTAGAGCAACAACAGAGCAACTCAAGAACATCTAGAGCAACATCAGAACATCCAGAGCAACAACAGTGATAACAGAATATCTAGAGCAACAACAGAGTGACAACAGAACATCTAGAGCAACAACAGAGCAACTCAAGAGCATCTAGAGCAACAACAGTGACAACAGAACACCTAGAGCAACAACAGCGTGACAACTGAACATCTAGAGCAACAACAGAGCAACTCAAGAACATCTAGAGTGACAACAGAACATCTAGAGCAACAACAGCGTGACAACAGAACATCCAGAGCAACAACAGAGCAACTCAAGAACATCCAGAGCAACATCAGAGCATCCAGAGCAACAACAGTGATAACAGAATATATAGAGCAACAACAGAGTGACAACAGAACATCTAGAGCAACAACAGAGCAACAACAGAGCGACAACAGAACATCTAGAGTAACAACAGAGCAACTCAAGAGCATCTAGAGCAACAACAGCGTGACTCAAGAGCAGCTAGAGCAACAACAGTGTGACTCAAAAACATCTATTGCAGCAACAAACAATTAAAGAACATGTAGAACAACAGCAGAGCAACTAAGGAGTTTTTAGAGCAAATAAAAAACAATTTTAAGAGAAACTTGAGCTACAGAAAAAACAACTAAAGAGAGCAACAAT
>NW_028146716.1:0-5000 GCF_056507025.1 Lutjanus erythropterus | reverse complement strand
TTGTCTCTGTTTTGTGTCTGTCTTGTCTCTGTTTTGTCTCTGTTTTGTCTCTGTCTTGACTCTGTTTTGTCTCTGTTTTGTGTCTGTCTTGACTCTGTTTTGTCTCTGTATTGTGTCTGTCTTGACTCTGTTTTGTCTCTGTTTTGACTCTGTTTTGACTCTGTTTTGACTCTGTTTTGTCTCTGTTTTGTGTCTGTCTTGTCTCTGTTTTGTCTCTGTTTTGTCTCTGTCTTGACTCTGTTTTGTCTCTGTTTTGTGTCTGTCTTGACTCTGTTTTGTCTCTGTTTTGTGTCTGTCTTGACTCTGTTTTGTCTCTGTTTTGTCTCTGTTTTGACTCTGTTTTGTCTCTGTTTTGACTCTGTTTTGACTCTGTTTTGACTCTGTTTTGTCTCTGTTTTGTGTCTGTCTTGTCTCTGTTTTGTCTCTGTCTTGACTCTGTTTTGACTCTGTTTTGTCTCTGTTTTGTGTCTGTCTTGACTCTGTTTTGTCTCTGTTTTGTCTCTGTTTTGTCTCTGTTTTGTCTCTGTCTTGTCTCTGTTTTGTCTTTGTTTTGTCTCTGTCTTGTCTCTGTTTTGTCTTTGTTTTGTCTCTGTTTTGTCTCTGTTTTGTGTCTGTCTTGACTCTGTTTTGTGTCTGTCTTGACTCTGTTTTGTCTCTGTTTTGTCTCTGTCTTGTCTCTGTCTTGTCTCTGTCTTGTCTCTGTTTTGTCTCTGTTTTGTCTCTGTTTTGTCTCTGTTTTGTGTCTGTCTTGACTCTGTTTTGTCTCTGTTTTGTGTCTGTCTTGACTCTGTTTTGTCTCTGTTTTGTCTCTGTTTTGTGTCTGTCTTGACTCTGTTTTGTCTCTGTTTTGTCTCTGTTCTGACTGTTTTGTCTCTGTCTTGTCTCTGTCTTGACTCTTTTTTGTCTCTGTTTTGTCTCTGTCTTGTCTCTGTCTTGTCTCTGTTTTGGGGTTACCAGATGTAGATGAGTGCCTGCTGTCCTCCTACATCTGTCAGTGGCAGTGTGTGAACCAGCCTGGTTCCTACGGCTGTGTCTGTCCTGAAGGATACCAGCTGCAGGGAACACGCATGTGTCAAGGTACACACCTGCAGTCAGTACTCAGGGTTAAGTCTGGACAGGTTCTAAAGAGATGACATGTGTTCCGGTTCCGTTCACAGATATTAACGAGTGTGAAACAGGACCAAACTGCCGTGAGGACCAGGTGTGCTGGAACTATTTTGGAGGGTACCGCTGCTATCCCAGAAACCCCTGCCACGAGCCGTACGTCCAGACTGGAGAAGGGTGAGACTCACCTGGGCTCCTTCACACACCTGGAACACTCATGTTCAAAAAAAACATAAAAAACAATATAACAACAAAAATGATAGAGGACTAAAATGATGTCAAATACGTAACAAGACTAAACAAAATAAAATGTGTAACCGGACTGAACACGATGAAAACTGTAAAATACATACAAGACAAAAATGACAAACAAGACATAACAAGGGAAAATGACGTAAAATCTGCCAGAATGTGAGACAGACGGAGACGGAGACTCTGTGGTGGAGAAAAGCTGAGCTTCACTTGTCTTTACACAGAAACAGTCAGTAGAAATGTCCTTCAGACGACTTTTTACTTTTATACACTGAGGACATTTGAGAGCCTGAACCTTTTCACTTTTACTGCAGTAAACAAGTTGAATCAGTACTTCTACTTTTACTGGAGTATCTGTGCTTCTACTGCAGTAAAGTCTGTGTGGACTTATGTCTCCTCTGCCTAATAACCACCTAATGACCAACTACCAACACCACAGCAACCGTCTGGAAAGCCATAATAACCACCTGTTACATCACAGCAAGCTCATAAACATTTCTTAGCAACTACCCATCAGCCCTGGAAAATACCCAGAACCACTTAGAAACGCTGCGGTAACCATCGTGGAACACCTGGGTCAGCAGCTGTCAGGTTGTTCAGTATGAGGACATATGACATCACATGATGACATGTTGTCTCTGGTCTGTCCTCAGTCGCTGCAGCTGTCAGTCTCTGAGCGCATGCAGAGGACTTCCTCCCTCCATCGTCTACAAGTACATGAGCATCACGTCGGAGCGCTCGGTGCCGGCGGACATCTTCCAGATTCAGGCCACCAGCGTCTTCCCCAACATGATCAACAGCTTCAGGATCAAAGCTGGGAACGAGGAGGGACAGTTCGTCCTCCGGGTGAGACGCGCTCTGATGTCATCAGCATCATCATCTTCATCTGTTTGCCAGAGTTCGAGCAGTATTCCCTCCTTTTTTAAACCAGGAAGTGAGACGGGTTCTTCGGGTATAGCTGACCCTTCTTATGCCTGATTAAATCATCTGAGACACAACTTTTCATAAAATATATTTTAAAACAAAGATGATAATGACATCAGATTTTACAGCTCTGATGTTATTGACAGATTTTGATTTGAAGGATTTTCACACATTTTTAAATTGTCTGAAGTTGTGAATTCTTGTCTTCTGTTTTCTGACAGACGGTTCACAAATTAAAACACTTAAAGCAAAACAAAACATTTCATACATTATTTCATATATATAAATCCTTATAAAATAAAACTTCACTGAACAAGAATTAGAATTATCATTGTCAGACATGATTTGTTCCATTTCTCATGAACAGCTGATTGAATCCAAATCAATGTTTCACCTGTTCTCATGTTTTTAATCTCATCTCCGTCTCACATCACTTTTTTCTTCTCATGTCTCCTGTCTGTTTATAAAATAATCATCACTGACGCCCGATTGGTCGTTTCTGTTGCAGCGGTCCAGTAACGTGAGCGCCATGCTGGTGATGACGCGTCCTCTGATTGGTCCCAGAGAGCACGTCCTGGACCTGGAGATGGTGACGCAGAACTCAGCGCTGAGTTATCAGTCCAGCTCGTTGCTCCGCCTCACCATCATCGTCGGACCGTACGCCTTCTAGGAGCTTCCTGCATTTACACCAATCTGCTTCAAGGACACTCTCCAGAACACTTTCCAGGAAACTGTCTTGGACACTTTCTACGACACTTTCCAGGACTCTTTCTAGGACACTTTAAGGACACTTTCAGGACTCTTTCTAGGACACTTTAAGGACACTTTCAGGACTCTTTCTAGGACATTTTCTAAGACATTTTCCGGGACAGTTTCAAGGAGATTTTCCTGGACGATTTCTAAAGCATTTTGAAGGACACTTTCCAGGATATTTTCCAGGACCATTTCAGGATGTTTTCTAGGAAACTTTCTAGAAACCTCTCTGGGAACCTTTCTATGATTCTTTCTAAGACACTTTCTAGGACACTTTCTAGGATGCTTTCTAGGACACTTCCTGGACTCTTTCTAGGACACTTTCCAGGATTATTTCATGACACTTTCCAGGACATTTCCAGGACGTAAACGTTAACATGTTTCTTTCAGTGGATGTTTGACTCGTTTGTCTTTGCTGTAAAACCAGGACACTTTAAACATGTCTCCTGTCTCTGTGTCTGTTGTTACATAACCAGAGGAAACTCTGACGGCTCCTTTTCTGTTTTCTCAAACTGATGATGTCACCAGGACAGCGTCCAGCCAGGGTTCAGCTCTGCAGGGACATTACATCACATCCTGTCCTCTTTTCTCCTCCACTCACTTTGGCCCAGTCCTGGTGTCCACCCTCGCTGACTCACAGACTCTGAGACGTGTCTCCAGTAATTCTGCTTCACATTTCACTGTCAGACCATTGAGTCCACCAGGTCTCTGTCCTTTGTCTGTCTCTCAGACTGTTTGAGTCTTTCATGTCCACTTTTCTTGAGAATTACCCACAATTCAAAGTGTTGTGACATTAAACACAGGCTTACCATGTCTTGTTGATGACATCACGTGTCAACATCTGATTGATGTCATGACTCTACGAGGTTTTTATCATCAGAGTGAGAGCTCGTCTTTTTCTCTCAAACTCAATTATTTACTTTAATCCAGAAACAATAAAAGTAATAAAACATGTTGAAACCTCCCTGTTTATATTTGTGTTTGTTTTCATATAGAATCATCTGTTGATATTTTCATGTTTTCTTCTTTGTATTTGTGTTGTTTGTGCAGCTGTTGTTTACCTGCATGTTTTTGTAAATTAGGAAAACAAAAACAAACCAGTGAACAAACATTAAAGGAGCGACTGCAAGAAAAAATAAGATTACGACTGAGATTTCTTCTTCTTCTTCTTCTTCTTCTTCTTCTTCTTCGTCGTCTTTGTTTGTGGAAGCTTCAGGGTTCAGCTGGAGAGAATCCAGTCTTCACTCATCATCAGCTCACGTTCTCGTCAAATGAAATCCATCTTTTCTACGAGCTTCTGATTGGCTCAGAAGTTTTTACTGCGTATTTATTCACTTGGACGTGAGGGAAAGTTTGAGGTGTTAAGAAAACGACGAACGAGCAGAACAACAGATGTGAGATAAAATGAGATCAAATTGAAATCGTGGTATCGGCGCCGTGCGTCTGTGTTCTCCACGTTCTCACCTGTTCTTCAACTCTTTCCTGTGACAATTATTTTCATTATCAATTAATCTGTCAGTTATTTTCTAAATTAATTCATTAATCCTGTCACACTCTTTTTAGTGCCTCTGTGCTCATAACGCCTCCTAACTTTGACCTTTGACCTGTGAAACGAGGATGATTATTGTGGGATTCCAAAAGAAGAGATGACACCGGTGTTCCTGAAATCACTGTTCACCACGAGCTCGGGTTCTTCATTTCAAACAGCATACATGAACAAAGAACACTCAAACATCAACATCTGTCTGTCTAGAAACATCTGGTTTATCTCAGTCCGTCCAAACAGCCTCAGTATGGACAGGACTTTGTCCACCAGCCGTCCTGCAGTGTATCGTGGGAAACAACCACACAAACATCCTGACAACCTTTTCAATCTTCTTCATCATTAATCTGTCAGTTATTTTCTTGATGAACTGACAGTTAATGTTGTTCACATCCTCAGAAAATATTCACAATTAAAAAGCAGA
>NW_028146714.1:20000-30818 GCF_056507025.1 Lutjanus erythropterus | reverse complement strand
GGGGGGGATGCCTTACCAGGGATCCAGCCTGGCCCTGTGACCCCCAGGCCCTGGGTGGGGATGCCTTACCAGGGATCCAGCCTGGCCCTCTGACCCCCCCAGGCCCTGGGTGGGGATGCCTTACCAGGGATCCAGCCTGGCCCTCTGACCCCCCCAGGCCCTGGGTGGGGATGCCTTACCAGGGATCCAGCCTGGCCCTCTGACCCCCCCAGGCCCTGGGGGGGATGCCTTACCAGGGATCCAGCCTGACCCTCTGACCCCCAGGCCCTGGGTGGGGATGCCTTACCAGGGATCCAGCCTGGCCCTCTGACCCCCCAGGCCCTGGGGGCTCCCTTACCAGGGATCCAGCCTGGCCCTCTGACCCCCAGGCCCTGGGGGGCTCCCTTCCCCGGACTCTCCGCCCCACCCCTGGGCTCGGGCTCTCTTCTCCGGACCCGCTGCCACCACCCACCCCACAACCCACTTCACCCCCAGACCCGGCCTCTCTTCTCCGGACCCGCTGCACCCCCCCAGGCCCTGGGGGGGATGCCTTACCAGGGATCCAGCCTGGCCCTGTGACCCCCAGGCCCTGGGTGGGGATGCCTTACCAGGGATCCAGCCTGACCCTCTGACCCCCAGGCCCTGGGGGGGGGGATGCCTTACCAGTGGGCCAGCCTGGCCCTGTGACCCCCCCCAGGCCCTGGGGGGATGCCTTACCAGGCATCCAGCCTGACCCTCTGACCCCCAGGCCCTGGGGGGGGGGGGATGCCTTACCAGGCATCCAGCCTGACCCTCTGACCCCCAGGCCCTGGGGGGGGGGGGGGGATGCCTTACCAGGGATCCAGCCTGGCCCTGTGACCCCCAGGCCCTGGGTGGGGATGCCTTACCAGGGATCCAGCCTGGCCCTCTGACCCCCCCAGGCCCTGGGGGGGATGCCTTACCAGGGATCCAGCCTGGCCCTGTGACCCCCAGGCCCTGGGTGGGGATGCCTTACCAGGGATCCAGCCTGGCCCTCTGACCCCCCCAGGCCCTGGGTGGGGATGCCTTACCAGGGATCCAGCCTGGCCCTCTGACCCCCCCAGGCCCTGGGTGGGGATGCCTTACCAGGGATCCAGCCTGGCCCTCTGACCCCCCCAGGCCCTGGGGGGGATGCCTTACCAGGGATCCAGCCTGACCCTCTGACCCCCAGGCCCTGGGTGGGGATGCCTTACCAGGGATCCAGCCTGGCCCTCTGACCCCCCAGGCCCTGGGGGCTCCCTTACCAGGGATCCAGCCTGGCCCTCTGACCCCCAGGCCCTGGGGGGCTCCCTTCCCCGGACTCTCCGCCCCACCCCTGGGCTCGGGCTCTCTTCTCCGGACCCGCTGCCACCACCCACCCCACAACCCACTTCACCCCCAGACCCGGCCTCTCTTCTCCGGACCCGCTGCACCCCCCCAGGCCCTGGGGGGGATGCCTTACCAGGGATCCAGCCTGGCCCTGTGACCCCCAGGCCCTGGGTGGGGATGCCTTACCAGGGATCCAGCCTGACCCTCTGACCCCCAGGCCCTGGGGGGGGGGATGCCTTACCAGTGGGCCAGCCTGGCCCTGTGACCCCCCCCAGGCCCTGGGGGGATGCCTTACCAGGCATCCAGCCTGACCCTCTGACCCCCAGGCCCTGGGGGGGGGGGATGCCTTACCAGGCATCCAGCCTGACCCTCTGACCCCCAGGCCCTGGGGGGGGGGGGGGGATGCCTTACCAGGGATCCAGCCTGGCCCTGTGACCCCCAGGCCCTGGGTGGGGATGCCTTACCAGGGATCCAGCCTGGCCCTCTGACCCCCCCAGGCCCTGGGGGGGATGCCTTACCAGGGATCCAGCCTGGCCCTGTGACCCCCAGGCCCTGGGTGGGGATGCCTTACCAGGGATCCAGCCTGGCCC
Source organism: Lutjanus erythropterus (assembly GCF_056507025.1). NCBI lineage: Eukaryota > Metazoa > Chordata > Actinopteri > Lutjaniformes > Lutjanidae > Lutjanus > Lutjanus erythropterus. The sequence goes on along the minus strand of NW_028146714.1, from coordinate 28,923 downwards.
TCTGACCCCCCCAGGCCCTGGGTGGGGATGCCTTACCAGGGATCCAGCCTGGCCCTCTGACCCCCCCAGGCCCTGGGTGGGGATGCCTTACCAGGGATCCAGCCTGGCCCTCTGACCCCCCCAGGCCCTGGGGGGGATGCCTTACCAGGGATCCAGCCTGACCCTCTGACCCCCAGGCCCTGGGTGGGGATGCCTTACCAGGGATCCAGCCTGGCCCTCTGACCCCCCAGGCCCTGGGGGCTCCCTTACCAGGGATCCAGCCTGGCCCTCTGACCCCCAGGCCCTGGGGGGCTCCCTTCCCCGGACTCTCCGCCCCACCCCTGGGCTCGGGCTCTCTTCTCCGGACCCGCTGCCACCACCCACCCCACAACCCACTTCACCCCCAGACCCGGCCTCTCTTCTCCGGACCCGCTGCACCCCCCCAGGCCCTGGGGGGGATGCCTTACCAGGGATCCAGCCTGGCCCTGTGACCCCCAGGCCCTGGGTGGGGATGCCTTACCAGGGATCCAGCCTGACCCTCTGACCCCCAGGCCCTGGGGGGGGGGATGCCTTACCAGTGGGCCAGCCTGGCCCTGTGACCCCCCCCAGGCCCTGGGGGGATGCCTTACCAGGCATCCAGCCTGACCCTCTGACCCCCAGGCCCTGGGGGGGGGGGGATGCCTTACCAGGCATCCAGCCTGACCCTCTGACCCCCAGGCCCTGGGGGGGGGGGGGGATGCCTTACCAGGGATCCAGCCTGGCCCTGTGACCCCCAGGCCCTGGGTGGGGATGCCTTACCAGGGATCCAGCCTGGCCCTCTGACCCCCCCAGGCCCTGGGGGGGATGCCTTACCAGGGATCCAGCCTGGCCCTGTGACCCCCAGGCCCTGGGTGGGGATGCCTTACCAGGGATCCAGCCTGGCCCTCTGACCCCCCCAGGCCCTGGGTGGGGATGCCTTACCAGGGATCCAGCCTGGCCCTCTGACCCCCCCAGGCCCTGGGTGGGGATGCCTTACCAGGGATCCAGCCTGGCCCTCTGACCCCCCCAGGCCCTGGGGGGGATGCCTTACCAGGGATCCAGCCTGACCCTCTGACCCCCAGGCCCTGGGTGGGGATGCCTTACCAGGGATCCAGCCTGGCCCTCTGACCCCCCAGGCCCTGGGGGCTCCCTTACCAGGGATCCAGCCTGGCCCTCTGACCCCCAGGCCCTGGGGGGCTCCCTTCCCCGGACTCTCCGCCCCACCCCTGGGCTCGGGCTCTCTTCTCCGGACCCGCTGCCACCACCCACCCCACAACCCACTTCACCCCCAGACCCGGCCTCTCTTCTCCGGACCCGCTGCACCCCCCCAGGCCCTGGGGGGGATGCCTTACCAGGGATCCAGCCTGGCCCTGTGACCCCCAGGCCCTGGGTGGGGATGCCTTACCAGGGATCCAGCCTGACCCTCTGACCCCCAGGCCCTGGGGGGGGGGATGCCTTACCAGTGGGCCAGCCTGGCCCTGTGACCCCCCCCAGGCCCTGGGGGGATGCCTTACCAGGCATCCAGCCTGACCCTCTGACCCCCAGGCCCTGGGGGGGGGGGATGCCTTACCAGGCATCCAGCCTGACCCTCTGACCCCCAGGCCCTGGGGGGGGGGGGGGGATGCCTTACCAGGGATCCAGCCTGGCCCTGTGACCCCCAGGCCCTGGGTGGGGATGCCTTACCAGGGATCCAGCCTGGCCCTCTGACCCCCCCAGGCCCTGGGGGGGATGCCTTACCAGGGATCCAGCCTGGCCCTGTGACCCCCAGGCCCTGGGTGGGGATGCCTTACCAGGGATCCAGCCTGGCCCTCTGACCCCCCCAGGCCCTGGGTGGGGATGCCTTACCAGGGATCCAGCCTGGCCCTCTGACCCCCCCAGGCCCTGGGTGGGGATGCCTTACCAGGGATCCAGCCTGGCCCTCTGACCCCCCCAGGCCCTGGGGGGGATGCCTTACCAGGGATCCAGCCTGACCCTCTGACCCCCAGGCCCTGGGTGGGGATGCCTTACCAGGGATCCAGCCTGGCCCTCTGACCCCCCAGGCCCTGGGGGCTCCCTTACCAGGGATCCAGCCTGGCCCTCTGACCCCCAGGCCCTGGGGGGCTCCCTTCCCCGGACTCTCCGCCCCACCCCTGGGCTCGGGCTCTCTTCTCCGGACCCGCTGCCACCACCCACCCCACAACCCACTTCACCCCCAGACCCGGCCTCTCTTCTCCGGACCCGCTGCACCCCCCCAGGCCCTGGGGGGGATGCCTTACCAGGGATCCAGCCTGGCCCTGTGACCCCCAGGCCCTGGGTGGGGATGCCTTACCAGGGATCCAGCCTGACCCTCTGACCCCCAGGCCCTGGGGGGGGGGATGCCTTACCAGTGGGCCAGCCTGGCCCTGTGACCCCCCCCAGGCCCTGGGGGGATGCCTTACCAGGCATCCAGCCTGACCCTCTGACCCCCAGGCCCTGGGGGGGGGGGGATGCCTTACCAGGCATCCAGCCTGACCCTCTGACCCCCAGGCCCTGGGGGGGGGGGGGGGATGCCTTACCAGGGATCCAGCCTGGCCCTGTGACCCCCAGGCCCTGGGTGGGGATGCCTTACCAGGGATCCAGCCTGGCCCTCTGACCCCCCCAGGCCCTGGGGGGGATGCCTTACCAGGGATCCAGCCTGGCCCTGTGACCCCCAGGCCCTGGGTGGGGATGCCTTACCAGGGATCCAGCCTGGCCCTCTGACCCCCCCAGGCCCTGGGTGGGGATGCCTTACCAGGGATCCAGCCTGGCCCTCTGACCCCCCCAGGCCCTGGGTGGGGATGCCTTACCAGGGATCCAGCCTGGCCCTCTGACCCCCCCAGGCCCTGGGGGGGATGCCTTACCAGGGATCCAGCCTGACCCTCTGACCCCCAGGCCCTGGGTGGGGATGCCTTACCAGGGATCCAGCCTGGCCCTCTGACCCCCCAGGCCCTGGGGGCTCCCTTACCAGGGATCCAGCCTGGCCCTCTGACCCCCAGGCCCTGGGGGGCTCCCTTCCCCGGACTCTCCGCCCCACCCCTGGGCTCGGGCTCTCTTCTCCGGACCCGCTGCCACCACCCACCCCACAACCCACTTCACCCCCAGACCCGGCCTCTCTTCTCCGGACCCGCTGCACCCCCCCAGGCCCTGGGGGGGATGCCTTACCAGGGATCCAGCCTGGCCCTGTGACCCCCAGGCCCTGGGTGGGGATGCCTTACCAGGGATCCAGCCTGACCCTCTGACCCCCAGGCCCTGGGGGGGGGGATGCCTTACCAGTGGGCCAGCCTGGCCCTGTGACCCCCCCCAGGCCCTGGGGGGATGCCTTACCAGGCATCCAGCCTGACCCTCTGACCCCCAGGCCCTGGGGGGGGGGGATGCCTTACCAGGCATCCAGCCTGACCCTCTGACCCCCAGGCCCTGGGGGGGGGGGGGGGATGCCTTACCAGGGATCCAGCCTGGCCCTGTGACCCCCAGGCCCTGGGTGGGGATGCCTTACCAGGGATCCAGCCTGGCCCTCTGACCCCCCCAGGCCCTGGGGGGGATGCCTTACCAGGGATCCAGCCTGGCCCTGTGACCCCCAGGCCCTGGGTGGGGATGCCTTACCAGGGATCCAGCCTGGCCCTCTGACCTCCCCAGGCCCTGGGTGGGGATGCCTTACCAGGGATCCAGCCTGGCCCTCTGACCCCCCCAGGCCCTGGGTGGGGATGCCTTACCAGGGATCCAGCCTGGCCCTCTGACCCCCCCAGGCCCTGGGGGGGATGCCTTACCAGGGATCCAGCCTGACCCTCTGACCCCCAGGCCCTGGGTGGGGATGCCTTACCAGGGATCCAGCCTGGCCCTCTGACCCCCCAGGCCCTGGGGGCTCCCTTACCAGGGATCCAGCCTGGCCCTCTGACCCCCAGGCCCTGGGGGGCTCCCTTCCCCGGACTCTCCGCCCCACCCCTGGGCTCGGGCTCTCTTCTCCGGACCCGCTGCCACCACCCACCCCACAACCCACTTCACCCCCAGACCCGGCCTCTCTTCTCCGGACCCGCTGCACCCCCCCAGGCCCTGGGGGGGATGCCTTACCAGGGATCCAGCCTGGCCCTGTGACCCCCAGGCCCTGGGTGGGGATGCCTTACCAGGGATCCAGCCTGACCCTCTGACCCCCAGGCCCTGGGGGGGGGGATGCCTTACCAGTGGGCCAGCCTGGCCCTGTGACCCCCCCCAGGCCCTGGGGGGATGCCTTACCAGGCATCCAGCCTGACCCTCTGACCCCCAGGCCCTGGGGGGGGGGGGATGCCTTACCAGGCATCCAGCCTGACCCTCTGACCCCCAGGCCCTGGGGGGGGGGGGGGATGCCTTACCAGGGATCCAGCCTGGCCCTGTGACCCCCAGGCCCTGGGTGGGGATGCCTTACCAGGGATCCAGCCTGGCCCTCTGACCCCCCCAGGCCCTGGGGGGGATGCCTTACCAGGGATCCAGCCTGGCCCTGTGACCCCCAGGCCCTGGGTGGGGATGCCTTACCAGGGATCCAGCCTGGCCCTCTGACCCCCCCAGGCCCTGGGTGGGGATGCCTTACCAGGGATCCAGCCTGGCCCTCTGACCCCCCCAGGCCCTGGGTGGGGATGCCTTACCAGGGATCCAGCCTGGCCCTCTGACCCCCCCAGGCCCTGGGGGGGATGCCTTACCAGGGATCCAGCCTGACCCTCTGACCCCCAGGCCCTGGGTGGGGATGCCTTACCAGGGATCCAGCCTGGCCCTCTGACCCCCCAGGCCCTGGGGGCTCCCTTACCAGGGATCCAGCCTGGCCCTCTGACCCCCAGGCCCTGGGGGGCTCCCTTCCCCGGACTCTCCGCCCCACCCCTGGGCTCGGGCTCTCTTCTCCGGACCCGCTGCCACCACCCACCCCACAACCCACTTCACCCCCAGACCCGGCCTCTCTTCTCCGGACCCGCTGCACCCCCCCAGGCCCTGGGGGGGATGCCTTACCAGGGATCCAGCCTGGCCCTGTGACCCCCAGGCCCTGGGTGGGGATGCCTTACCAGGGATCCAGCCTGACCCTCTGACCCCCAGGCCCTGGGGGGGGGGATGCCTTACCAGTGGGCCAGCCTGGCCCTGTGACCCCCCCCAGGCCCTGGGGGGATGCCTTACCAGGCATCCAGCCTGACCCTCTGACCCCCAGGCCCTGGGGGGGGGGGGATGCCTTACCAGGCATCCAGCCTGACCCTCTGACCCCCAGGCCCTGGGGGGGGGGGGGGGATGCCTTACCAGGGATCCAGCCTGGCCCTGTGACCCCCAGGCCCTGGGTGGGGATGCCTTACCAGGGATCCAGCCTGGCCCTCTGACCCCCCCAGGCCCTGGGGGGGATGCCTTACCAGGGATCCAGCCTGGCCCTGTGACCCCCAGGCCCTGGGTGGGGATGCCTTACCAGGGATCCAGCCTGGCCCTCTGACCCCCCCAGGCCCTGGGTGGGGATGCCTTACCAGGGATCCAGCCTGGCCCTCTGACCCCCCCAGGCCCTGGGTGGGGATGCCTTACCAGGGATCCAGCCTGGCCCTCTGACCCCCCCAGGCCCTGGGGGGGATGCCTTACCAGGGATCCAGCCTGACCCTCTGACCCCCAGGCCCTGGGTGGGGATGCCTTACCAGGGATCCAGCCTGGCCCTCTGACCCCCCAGGCCCTGGGGGCTCCCTTACCAGGGATCCAGCCTGGCCCTCTGACCCCCAGGCCCTGGGGGGCTCCCTTCCCCGGACTCTCCGCCCCACCCCTGGGCTCGGGCTCTCTTCTCCGGACCCGCTGCCACCACCCACCCCACAACCCACTTCACCCCCAGACCCGGCCTCTCTTCTCCGGACCCGCTGCACCCCCCCAGGCCCTGGGGGGGATGCCTTACCAGGGATCCAGCCTGGCCCTGTGACCCCCAGGCCCTGGGTGGGGATGCCTTACCAGGGATCCAGCCTGACCCTCTGACCCCCAGGCCCTGGGGGGGGGGATGCCTTACCAGTGGGCCAGCCTGGCCCTGTGACCCCCCCCAGGCCCTGGGGGGATGCCTTACCAGGCATCCAGCCTGACCCTCTGACCCCCAGGCCCTGGGGGGGGGGGGATGCCTTACCAGGCATCCAGCCTGACCCTCTGACCCCCAGGCCCTGGGGGGGGGGGGGGGATGCCTTACCAGGGATCCAGCCTGGCCCTGTGACCCCCAGGCCCTGGGTGGGGATGCCTTACCAGGGATCCAGCCTGGCCCTCTGACCCCCCCAGGCCCTGGGGGGGATGCCTTACCAGGGATCCAGCCTGGCCCTGTGACCCCCAGGCCCTGGGTGGGGATGCCTTACCAGGGATCCAGCCTGGCCCTCTGACCCCCCCAGGCCCTGGGTGGGGATGCCTTACCAGGGATCCAGCCTGGCCCTCTGACCCCCCCAGGCCCTGGGTGGGGATGCCTTACCAGGGATCCAGCCTGGCCCTCTGACCCCCCCAGGCCCTGGGGGGGATGCCTTACCAGGGATCCAGCCTGACCCTCTGACCCCCAGGCCCTGGGTGGGGATGCCTTACCAGGGATCCAGCCTGGCCCTCTGACCCCCCAGGCCCTGGGGGCTCCCTTACCAGGGATCCAGCCTGGCCCTCTGACCCCCAGGCCCTGGGGGGCTCCCTTCCCCGGACTCTCCGCCCCACCCCTGGGCTCGGGCTCTCTTCTCCGGACCCGCTGCCACCACCCACCCCACAACCCACTTCACCCCCAGACCCGGCCTCTCTTCTCCGGACCCGCTGCACCCCCCCAGGCCCTGGGGGGGATGCCTTACCAGGGATCCAGCCTGGCCCTGTGACCCCCAGGCCCTGGGTGGGGATGCCTTACCAGGGATCCAGCCTGACCCTCTGACCCCCAGGCCCTGGGGGGGGGGATGCCTTACCAGTGGGCCAGCCTGGCCCTGTGACCCCCCCCAGGCCCTGGGGGGATGCCTTACCAGGCATCCAGCCTGACCCTCTGACCCCCAGGCCCTGGGGGGGGGGGGATGCCTTACCAGGCATCCAGCCTGACCCTCTGACCCCCAGGCCCTGGGGGGGGGGGGGGGATGCCTTACCAGGGATCCAGCCTGGCCCTGTGACCCCCAGGCCCTGGGTGGGGATGCCTTACCAGGGATCCAGCCTGGCCCTCTGACCCCCCCAGGCCCTGGGGGGGATGCCTTACCAGGGATCCAGCCTGGCCCTGTGACCCCCAGGCCCTGGGTGGGGATGCCTTACCAGGGATCCAGCCTGGCCCTCTGACCCCCCCAGGCCCTGGGTGGGGATGCCTTACCAGGGATCCAGCCTGGCCCTCTGACCCCCCCAGGCCCTGGGTGGGGATGCCTTACCAGGGATCCAGCCTGGCCCTCTGACCCCCCCAGGCCCTGGGGGGGATGCCTTACCAGGGATCCAGCCTGACCCTCTGACCCCCAGGCCCTGGGTGGGGATGCCTTACCAGGGATCCAGCCTGGCCCTCTGACCCCCCAGGCCCTGGGGGCTCCCTTACCAGGGATCCAGCCTGGCCCTCTGACCCCCAGGCCCTGGGGGGCTCCCTTCCCCGGACTCTCCGCCCCACCCCTGGGCTCGGGCTCTCTTCTCCGGACCCGCTGCCACCACCCACCCCACAACCCACTTCACCCCCAGACCCGGCCTCTCTTCTCCGGACCCGCTGCACCCCCCCAGGCCCTGGGGGGGATGCCTTACCAGGGATCCAGCCTGGCCCTGTGACCCCCAGGCCCTGGGTGGGGATGCCTTACCAGGGATCCAGCCTGACCCTCTGACCCCCAGGCCCTGGGGGGGGGGATGCCTTACCAGTGGGCCAGCCTGGCCCTGTGACCCCCCCCAGGCCCTGGGGGGATGCCTTACCAGGCATCCAGCCTGACCCTCTGACCCCCAGGCCCTGGGGGGGGGGGGATGCCTTACCAGGCATCCAGCCTGACCCTCTGACCCCCAGGCCCTGGGGGGGGGGGGGGGATGCCTTACCAGGGATCCAGCCTGGCCCTGTGACCCCCAGGCCCTGGGTGGGGATGCCTTACCAGGGATCCAGCCTGGCCCTCTGACCCCCCCAGGCCCTGGGGGGGATGCCTTACCAGGGATCCAGCCTGGCCCTGTGACCCCCAGGCCCTGGGTGGGGATGCCTTACCAGGGATCCAGCCTGGCCCTCTGACCCCCCCAGGCCCTGGGTGGGGATGCCTTACCAGGGATCCAGCCTGGCCCTCTGACCCCCCCAGGCCCTGGGTGGGGATGCCTTACCAGGGATCCAGCCTGGCCCTCTGACCCCCCCAGGCCCTGGGGGGGATGCCTTACCAGGGATCCAGCCTGACCCTCTGACCCCCAGGCCCTGGGTGGGGATGCCTTACCAGGGATCCAGCCTGGCCCTCTGACCCCCCAGGCCCTGGGGGCTCCCTTACCAGGGATCCAGCCTGGCCCTCTGACCCCCAGGCCCTGGGGGGCTCCCTTCCCCGGACTCTCCGCCCCACCCCTGGGCTCGGGCTCTCTTCTCCGGACCCGCTGCCACCACCCACCCCACAACCCACTTCACCCCCAGACCCGGCCTCTCTTCTCCGGACCCGCTGCACCCCCCCAGGCCCTGGGGGGGATGCCTTACCAGGGATCCAGCCTGGCCCTGTGACCCCCAGGCCCTGGGTGGGGATGCCTTACCAGGGATCCAGCCTGACCCTCTGACCCCCAGGCCCTGGGGGGGGGGATGCCTTACCAGTGGGCCAGCCTGGCCCTGTGACCCCCCCCAGGCCCTGGGGGGATGCCTTACCAGGCATCCAGCCTGACCCTCTGACCCCCAGGCCCTGGGGGGGGGGGGATGCCTTACCAGGCATCCAGCCTGACCCTCTGACCCCCAGGCCCTGGGGGGGGGGGGGGGATGCCTTACCAGGGATCCAGCCTGGCCCTGTGACCCCCAGGCCCTGGGTGGGGATGCCTTACCAGGGATCCAGCC
>NW_028146714.1:7500-15000 GCF_056507025.1 Lutjanus erythropterus | reverse complement strand
CGGACGAACGAACGAACGAACGCCGGCGGGCGGGGGCCCTCCGATGGCGGGTCACGTTTGCCGATCGGTCGGTGGGTCTGGACGGGGGCGTGGGGAAAGAAAAGAAGCTCCGGGAGAAGAAGCGGCCGAGCGGGGACGCCCCCGCCCGCCGTCCCGCATCTCCGTAACCCGGAAGCCCGGCGGGGACCCGTAACCGCTTCGTGAGCCCGTTCCCTGGAAACGGACGGGCCGTTTCCTACCGTGTTCTGCCGCCCGACGCGCCTACGGGGGCCGGCGCGGCCACCCTTCCCTCCGTTCGTGACGTGAGAAAAGTGGTTCTTCAAAACGGACGGGGAGTTTCCTACGGCGTTCCGGCGCTGACCTTCCCGAGGGGTGGGGGGGCGCGGGGAAGGGCCGCGGGCCCGGTTTTACGGCCTGGCCCTCTGACCCGCACGGACGGACGGGGCGTTTCCTACCGTGTTCACAGGGCCCCCCGGAGGTCCGGCCTGGCCCTCTGACCGGGGCCTAGGGGCCTCCCTTACCAGGGACCCAGCCTGGCCCTGTGAACCCCAGGCCCTGGGGGGATGCCTTACCAGGGATCCAGCCTGACCCTCTGACCCCCAGGCCCTGGGGGGGGGGGGGGGATGCCTTACCAGGGATCCAGCCTGGCCCTGTGACCCCCCAGGCCCTGGGGGGATGCCTTACCAGGCATCCAGCCTGACCCTCTGACCCCCAGGCCCTGGGGGGGGATGCCTTACCAGGCATCCAGCCTGACCCTCTGACCCCCAGGCCCTGGGGGGGGGGGGATGCCTTACCAGGGATCCAGCCTGGCCCTGTGACCCCCAGGCCCTGGGTGGGGATGCCTTACCAGGGATCCAGCCTGGCCCTGTGACCCCCAGGCCCTGGGTGGGGATGCCTTACCAGGGATCCAGCCTGGCCCTCTGACCCCCCAGGCCCTGGGGGGGATGCCTTACCAGGGATCCAGCCTGGCCCTCTGACCCCCCCAGGCCCTGGGGGGGATGCCTTACCAGGGATCCAGCCTGGCCCTGTGACCCCCAGGCCCTGGGTGGGGATGCCTTACCAGGGATCCAGCCTGACCCTCTGACCCCCAGGCCCTGGGGGGGGGGATGCCTTACCAGTGGGCCAGCCTGGCCCTGTGACCCCCCCCAGGCCCTGGGGGGATGCCTTACCAGGCATCCAGCCTGACCCTCTGACCCCCAGGCCCTGGGGGGGGGGGGATGCCTTACCAGGCATCCAGCCTGACCCTCTGACCCCCAGGCCCTGGGGGGGGGGGGGGGATGCCTTACCAGGGATCCAGCCTGGCCCTGTGACCCCCAGGCCCTGGGTGGGGATGCCTTACCAGGGATCCAGCCTGGCCCTCTGACCCCCCCAGGCCCTGGGGGGGATGCCTTACCAGGGATCCAGCCTGGCCCTGTGACCCCCAGGCCCTGGGTGGGGATGCCTTACCAGGGATCCAGCCTGGCCCTCTGACCCCCCCAGGCCCTGGGTGGGGATGCCTTACCAGGGATCCAGCCTGGCCCTCTGACCCCCCCAGGCCCTGGGTGGGGATGCCTTACCAGGGATCCAGCCTGGCCCTCTGACCCCCCCAGGCCCTGGGGGGGATGCCTTACCAGGGATCCAGCCTGACCCTCTGACCCCCAGGCCCTGGGTGGGGATGCCTTACCAGGGATCCAGCCTGGCCCTCTGACCCCCCAGGCCCTGGGGGCTCCCTTACCAGGGATCCAGCCTGGCCCTCTGACCCCCAGGCCCTGGGGGGCTCCCTTCCCCGGACTCTCCGCCCCACCCCTGGGCTCGGGCTCTCTTCTCCGGACCCGCTGCCACCACCCACCCCACAACCCACTTCACCCCCAGACCCGGCCTCTCTTCTCCGGACCCGCTGCACCCCCCCAGGCCCTGGGGGGGATGCCTTACCAGGGATCCAGCCTGGCCCTGTGACCCCCAGGCCCTGGGTGGGGATGCCTTACCAGGGATCCAGCCTGACCCTCTGACCCCCAGGCCCTGGGGGGGGGGATGCCTTACCAGTGGGCCAGCCTGGCCCTGTGACCCCCCCCAGGCCCTGGGGGGATGCCTTACCAGGCATCCAGCCTGACCCTCTGACCCCCAGGCCCTGGGGGGGGGGGGATGCCTTACCAGGCATCCAGCCTGACCCTCTGACCCCCAGGCCCTGGGGGGGGGGGGGGGATGCCTTACCAGGGATCCAGCCTGGCCCTGTGACCCCCAGGCCCTGGGTGGGGATGCCTTACCAGGGATCCAGCCTGGCCCTCTGACCCCCCCAGGCCCTGGGGGGGATGCCTTACCAGGGATCCAGCCTGGCCCTGTGACCCCCAGGCCCTGGGTGGGGATGCCTTACCAGGGATCCAGCCTGGCCCTCTGACCCCCCCAGGCCCTGGGTGGGGATGCCTTACCAGGGATCCAGCCTGGCCCTCTGACCCCCCCAGGCCCTGGGTGGGGATGCCTTACCAGGGATCCAGCCTGGCCCTCTGACCCCCCCAGGCCCTGGGGGGGATGCCTTACCAGGGATCCAGCCTGACCCTCTGACCCCCAGGCCCTGGGTGGGGATGCCTTACCAGGGATCCAGCCTGGCCCTCTGACCCCCCAGGCCCTGGGGGCTCCCTTACCAGGGATCCAGCCTGGCCCTCTGACCCCCAGGCCCTGGGGGGCTCCCTTCCCCGGACTCTCCGCCCCACCCCTGGGCTCGGGCTCTCTTCTCCGGACCCGCTGCCACCACCCACCCCACAACCCACTTCACCCCCAGACCCGGCCTCTCTTCTCCGGACCCGCTGCACCCCCCCAGGCCCTGGGGGGGATGCCTTACCAGGGATCCAGCCTGGCCCTGTGACCCCCAGGCCCTGGGTGGGGATGCCTTACCAGGGATCCAGCCTGACCCTCTGACCCCCAGGCCCTGGGGGGGGGGATGCCTTACCAGTGGGCCAGCCTGGCCCTGTGACCCCCCCCAGGCCCTGGGGGGATGCCTTACCAGGCATCCAGCCTGACCCTCTGACCCCCAGGCCCTGGGGGGGGGGGGATGCCTTACCAGGCATCCAGCCTGACCCTCTGACCCCCAGGCCCTGGGGGGGGGGGGGGGATGCCTTACCAGGGATCCAGCCTGGCCCTGTGACCCCCAGGCCCTGGGTGGGGATGCCTTACCAGGGATCCAGCCTGGCCCTCTGACCCCCCCAGGCCCTGGGGGGGATGCCTTACCAGGGATCCAGCCTGGCCCTGTGACCCCCAGGCCCTGGGTGGGGATGCCTTACCAGGGATCCAGCCTGGCCCTCTGACCCCCCCAGGCCCTGGGTGGGGATGCCTTACCAGGGATCCAGCCTGGCCCTCTGACCCCCCCAGGCCCTGGGTGGGGATGCCTTACCAGGGATCCAGCCTGGCCCTCTGACCCCCCCAGGCCCTGGGGGGGATGCCTTACCAGGGATCCAGCCTGACCCTCTGACCCCCAGGCCCTGGGTGGGGATGCCTTACCAGGGATCCAGCCTGGCCCTCTGACCCCCCAGGCCCTGGGGGCTCCCTTACCAGGGATCCAGCCTGGCCCTCTGACCCCCAGGCCCTGGGGGGCTCCCTTCCCCGGACTCTCCGCCCCACCCCTGGGCTCGGGCTCTCTTCTCCGGACCCGCTGCCACCACCCACCCCACAACCCACTTCACCCCCAGACCCGGCCTCTCTTCTCCGGACCCGCTGCACCCCCCCAGGCCCTGGGGGGGATGCCTTACCAGGGATCCAGCCTGGCCCTGTGACCCCCAGGCCCTGGGTGGGGATGCCTTACCAGGGATCCAGCCTGACCCTCTGACCCCCAGGCCCTGGGGGGGGGGATGCCTTACCAGTGGGCCAGCCTGGCCCTGTGACCCCCCCCAGGCCCTGGGGGGATGCCTTACCAGGCATCCAGCCTGACCCTCTGACCCCCAGGCCCTGGGGGGGGGGGGATGCCTTACCAGGCATCCAGCCTGACCCTCTGACCCCCAGGCCCTGGGGGGGGGGGGGGGATGCCTTACCAGGGATCCAGCCTGGCCCTGTGACCCCCAGGCCCTGGGTGGGGATGCCTTACCAGGGATCCAGCCTGGCCCTCTGACCCCCCCAGGCCCTGGGGGGGATGCCTTACCAGGGATCCAGCCTGGCCCTGTGACCCCCAGGCCCTGGGTGGGGATGCCTTACCAGGGATCCAGCCTGGCCCTCTGACCCCCCCAGGCCCTGGGTGGGGATGCCTTACCAGGGATCCAGCCTGGCCCTCTGACCCCCCCAGGCCCTGGGTGGGGATGCCTTACCAGGGATCCAGCCTGGCCCTCTGACCCCCCCAGGCCCTGGGGGGGATGCCTTACCAGGGATCCAGCCTGACCCTCTGACCCCCAGGCCCTGGGTGGGGATGCCTTACCAGGGATCCAGCCTGGCCCTCTGACCCCCCAGGCCCTGGGGGCTCCCTTACCAGGGATCCAGCCTGGCCCTCTGACCCCCAGGCCCTGGGGGGCTCCCTTCCCCGGACTCTCCGCCCCACCCCTGGGCTCGGGCTCTCTTCTCCGGACCCGCTGCCACCACCCACCCCACAACCCACTTCACCCCCAGACCCGGCCTCTCTTCTCCGGACCCGCTGCACCCCCCCAGGCCCTGGGGGGGATGCCTTACCAGGGATCCAGCCTGGCCCTGTGACCCCCAGGCCCTGGGTGGGGATGCCTTACCAGGGATCCAGCCTGACCCTCTGACCCCCAGGCCCTGGGGGGGGGGATGCCTTACCAGTGGGCCAGCCTGGCCCTGTGACCCCCCCCAGGCCCTGGGGGGATGCCTTACCAGGCATCCAGCCTGACCCTCTGACCCCCAGGCCCTGGGGGGGGGGGGATGCCTTACCAGGCATCCAGCCTGACCCTCTGACCCCCAGGCCCTGGGGGGGGGGGGGGGATGCCTTACCAGGGATCCAGCCTGGCCCTGTGACCCCCAGGCCCTGGGTGGGGATGCCTTACCAGGGATCCAGCCTGGCCCTCTGACCCCCCCAGGCCCTGGGGGGGATGCCTTACCAGGGATCCAGCCTGGCCCTGTGACCCCCAGGCCCTGGGTGGGGATGCCTTACCAGGGATCCAGCCTGGCCCTCTGACCCCCCCAGGCCCTGGGTGGGGATGCCTTACCAGGGATCCAGCCTGGCCCTCTGACCCCCCCAGGCCCTGGGTGGGGATGCCTTACCAGGGATCCAGCCTGGCCCTCTGACCCCCCCAGGCCCTGGGGGGGATGCCTTACCAGGGATCCAGCCTGACCCTCTGACCCCCAGGCCCTGGGTGGGGATGCCTTACCAGGGATCCAGCCTGGCCCTCTGACCCCCCAGGCCCTGGGGGCTCCCTTACCAGGGATCCAGCCTGGCCCTCTGACCCCCAGGCCCTGGGGGGCTCCCTTCCCCGGACTCTCCGCCCCACCCCTGGGCTCGGGCTCTCTTCTCCGGACCCGCTGCCACCACCCACCCCACAACCCACTTCACCCCCAGACCCGGCCTCTCTTCTCCGGACCCGCTGCACCCCCCCAGGCCCTGGGGGGGATGCCTTACCAGGGATCCAGCCTGGCCCTGTGACCCCCAGGCCCTGGGTGGGGATGCCTTACCAGGGATCCAGCCTGACCCTCTGACCCCCAGGCCCTGGGGGGGGGGATGCCTTACCAGTGGGCCAGCCTGGCCCTGTGACCCCCCCCAGGCCCTGGGGGGATGCCTTACCAGGCATCCAGCCTGACCCTCTGACCCCCAGGCCCTGGGGGGGGGGGGATGCCTTACCAGGCATCCAGCCTGACCCTCTGACCCCCAGGCCCTGGGGGGGGGGGGGGGATGCCTTACCAGGGATCCAGCCTGGCCCTGTGACCCCCAGGCCCTGGGTGGGGATGCCTTACCAGGGATCCAGCCTGGCCCTCTGACCCCCCCAGGCCCTGGGGGGGATGCCTTACCAGGGATCCAGCCTGGCCCTGTGACCCCCAGGCCCTGGGTGGGGATGCCTTACCAGGGATCCAGCCTGGCCCTCTGACCCCCCCAGGCCCTGGGTGGGGATGCCTTACCAGGGATCCAGCCTGGCCCTCTGACCCCCCCAGGCCCTGGGTGGGGATGCCTTACCAGGGATCCAGCCTGGCCCTCTGACCCCCCCAGGCCCTGGGGGGGATGCCTTACCAGGGATCCAGCCTGACCCTCTGACCCCCAGGCCCTGGGTGGGGATGCCTTACCAGGGATCCAGCCTGGCCCTCTGACCCCCCAGGCCCTGGGGGCTCCCTTACCAGGGATCCAGCCTGGCCCTCTGACCCCCAGGCCCTGGGGGGCTCCCTTCCCCGGACTCTCCGCCCCACCCCTGGGCTCGGGCTCTCTTCTCCGGACCCGCTGCCACCACCCACCCCACAACCCACTTCACCCCCAGACCCGGCCTCTCTTCTCCGGACCCGCTGCACCCCCCCAGGCCCTGGGGGGGATGCCTTACCAGGGATCCAGCCTGGCCCTGTGACCCCCAGGCCCTGGGTGGGGATGCCTTACCAGGGATCCAGCCTGACCCTCTGACCCCCAGGCCCTGGGGGGGGGGATGCCTTACCAGTGGGCCAGCCTGGCCCTGTGACCCCCCCCAGGCCCTGGGGGGATGCCTTACCAGGCATCCAGCCTGACCCTCTGACCCCCAGGCCCTGGGGGGGGGGGGATGCCTTACCAGGCATCCAGCCTGACCCTCTGACCCCCAGGCCCTGGGGGGGGGGGGGGGATGCCTTACCAGGGATCCAGCCTGGCCCTGTGACCCCCAGGCCCTGGGTGGGGATGCCTTACCAGGGATCCAGCCTGGCCCTCTGACCCCCCCAGGCCCTGGGGGGGATGCCTTACCAGGGATCCAGCCTGGCCCTGTGACCCCCAGGCCCTGGGTGGGGATGCCTTACCAGGGATCCAGCCTGGCCCTCTGACCCCCCCAGGCCCTGGGTGGGGATGCCTTACCAGGGATCCAGCCTGGCCCTCTGACCCCCCCAGGCCCTGGGTGGGGATGCCTTACCAGGGATCCAGCCTGGCCCTCTGACCCCCCCAGGCCCTGGGGGGGATGCCTTACCAGGGATCCAGCCTGACCCTCTGACCCCCAGGCCCTGGGTGGGGATGCCTTACCAGGGATCCAGCCTGGCCCTCTGACCCCCCAGGCCCTGGGGGCTCCCTTACCAGGGATCCAGCCTGGCCCTCTGACCCCCAGGCCCTGGGGGGCTCCCTTCCCCGGACTCTCCGCCCCACCCCTGGGCTCGGGCTCTCTTCTCCGGACCCGCTGCCACCACCCACCCCACAACCCACTTCACCCCCAGACCCGGCCTCTCTTCTCCGGACCCGCTGCACCCCCCCAGGCCCTGGGGGGGATGCCTTACCAGGGATCCAGCCTGGCCCTGTGACCCCCAGGCCCTGGGTGGGGATGCCTTACCAGGGATCCAGCCTGACCCTCTGACCCCCAGGCCCTGGGGGGGGGGATGCCTTACCAGTGGGCCAGCCTGGCCCTGTGACCCCCCCCAGGCCCTGGGGGGATGCCTTACCAG
>NW_028146712.1:25000-30000 GCF_056507025.1 Lutjanus erythropterus | reverse complement strand
AGCACGGTGATGGCTCTTATATGGTGTATGCTAGTTCAGGACAGTTGAAATGTTTTGAGTGTGGTGATGTGGGGCACAAACGTGTTGCGTGTCCGCATAAGAGGCAGGTGGAGGCAGGTGTTCCACCTGCCGCCCGCGCCGCTGACTCCGAGGCGGCTGATGCCGCGGTGCCGGGTGCCGCGGTGGCCACTGACGCCGCGCGCGGTGCTGTGGCAGCTTCTGGTGTCTTGCCCTGTGCTGCGGTGGCGGATGACGCTGCGCTGACCGCCGCGCCCGACACCGCGCCAAATGCCGCTGCGGTCCTTGAGCCCGAGGCTGAGTCTGTGGCCGCCAGTGCGGCGGTGGAGCGCGGTGCTGTGAATACAACAGCTAGTAGATCTCATGACAGGGAGGAATATGTCCAGCCTGAGCAGCAGACTCCTGTGGTAGCAGAGAACCTGGGCAGCTCTCAGTCTGCAGGCACTAAGATTCTGTCTCAGCCTGCGGAGGAAGCAGCTTCTACAAGCTCTGCAGGCATAGAAAACGTCATTACCAGTGAAGTGCTCAATAGCCAAGTATCATATGAGGGAGATGATATGGACTTTGGCTCAGAGTCAGATACTGTATCTGTGTGTGAAAGCAACAGGAATGCAGATGACCTCTATTCTTTAGATGACATAAACAACTTCCTTGATGTAACTTTTAAAAAGTCTGTTAAAGTCAGTGATTACTTTAGTGATACCGATAAGTTCATCAAATCTGTGGACATACTGAAAAGACTGGTTGGTTTTGATCTTTTGGATGAAAAAAAAACGTTTTCGCCTGAAGAAACACATTACAACTTTGAGAAAAGCAAAAAACAGTAGACCTGCTCGAAAAACGAAAAAAGTGACATGATCATGTATCACTCGGTGTTTTCCTCTCTTTACTGTTCTCTGCTTGTTTCTTCTTGCCTGTTTCTCCTCTCTCACCTTTCTATGCAGAACCTTAAAATAGGGTCTTTAAACATTAATGGTGGGAGGGATAGACAGAAAAGGGCTTTAATTTCTGAAGTCTCTACTCAGAAAAAAATAGATGTGCTTTTTTTGCAAGAGACACATACAAATCCAGCAGATGAGGTAGACTGGGGTTTATGGTGGGAGGGCTCATATTCTCTTAGCCATGGTACCAACTTCAGTGCAGGGGTAGCTGTTCTGTTTAGATCAACTGCAAATGCAACAGTTTTATCTTCCACTGAAGTGGTGAAGGGTCGACTGTTGATAGTTAGGGCTGAAATAGAGAGTTCTTTGTTTTGTTTTGTTAATGTGTATGCCCCAAATCAAGGGCCAGAAAGAGTAGGGTTTTTTACCCTGCTAAAAAATGAGCTGATTAATTATCACCAGGATCAGTTGATTATTGGTGGGGATTTTAACTGCACTCTAGATTTTACAATGGACAGGACAGGTGAGGAGCCCCACCCACAGTCATCTCAGAGTCTTAATACCATTATCACACACTTGGATCTGTTAGACACATGGAGGGTTAAACATCCACAATCCAGGCAATATACATGGGTGAGGGTTAGTAACAACAGGGTGAGTGCAGCCAGATTAGATAGGCTCTATATCTCCCAGAATCTCAGCTCTAGACTAATTCATAGCAACATAAATCCAGTTGGTTTCACTGACCATCATTTTGTCAGCATAGATTTGGTCAGTTCACCAGGTGACAGGGTTAAGTCCCACTGGTTTTTTAATAACAAGCTTCTGCAAGACAGTACTTTTTGTCAGAGTTTTGAGCTTTTCTGGCAGCAATGGAAAAGGAGAAAAGGTGATTTTAGTTCCTTGAAGCAGTGGTGGGAGGTTGGTAAGGCACAAATTCGTGTTTTTTGTCAGCAGTACACCTCCCATTCCACTGCTAAAATCAAGGCAGCAGTTCACGAACTTGAAGCCAGTATTAAAAACATTGAGGAAGGGTTACATAGGGACTCTGATCCTACCATGGGTCATGTACTGCAGGAGAAGAGGCTCGAGTTGAGCTCCTTCCTGCAGGAAAGAGTCAAGGGGGCCCTCGTCAGGTCTCGTTTCCTCCAGCTACAGGACATGGATGCCCCAACTTCTTTTTTTTCAATCTGGAGAAATCGGTGGCACAGAGGAAGCAGATGACCTGCCTTAAGCTGCCAGGAGGCAGAGTGACCACGAGTCCTAGTGAGATGAGGAGCTGTTCCATGGATTTCTACGCTGAACTCTTCAGGGCGGAGCAATGCAGCATGGAATGTCGTGAGGAGCTCCTGGAGGGGCTTCCTCAGCTCACCCTGGAAGAGAAAGCTGATCTGGACTGCGAGCTGACTCTGGAGGAGTTGACAGTTGCTGTCAACCAGCTAGCGTCAGGACGGGCACCTGGGATCGATGGTCTCTCTGCTGACTTTTTTAAACGATTCTGGAATATTCTTGGTCCTGATTTGCATTCTGTTTTGCTGGAATGTTTTAGAGCAGGATCTCTCCCTGTCTCTTGTCGACGAGCAGTACTTTCTCTACTGCCCAAAAAAGGGGATTTGGCCTTACTTAAGAACTGGAGGCCAGTTGCCCTCCTATGTACAGACTATAAGGTGCTTTCTAGAGCCTTATCAAATAGACTTAAGAACATCCTGGACATAATCATTCATACAGATCAAACATATTGTGTGCCTGACAGGACTATTATGGACAACATTTTCCTAATTCGAGATGTCATTGATGTGTGTAGATCTTATAATAATGTAAATTTTGGTATTGTGTGTTTGGACCAGGAGAAGGCTTTTGACAGGGTGGATCACTCTTATTTGTTTTCTACACTCAGGGCTTTTGGTATTGGTGATGGGTTTCTAGCTTGGATTGGTTTACTGTACAGTGGTGCTCAGTGTTTAGTAAAGACAGGGGCAGGGCTGAGCCGGCCAATCCCTGTGCAGCGAGGGATACGACAAGGCTGTCCTATCTCCGGTCAGCTTTACAGTTTAGCCATTGAGCCCTTGCTGTGCAGGTTGAGGGGTCGGCTCAGTGGTCTCTCACTGCCTGGGTCCTTGGATCTTGCTCATCCTCCTAGTGTTTCGGCTTATGCAGATGATGTCAGCATTTTTGTTACGAGCCAGGAGGATGTTCAATGTTTGCAGGACACCCTGTCCCTGTATGAAAAGGCCTCATCTGCACGGGTGAACTGGGCGAAAAGTGAAGCTTTGTTGGTGGGACAGTGGAGGGATCAGGCAGTGCCCAGTCTGCCTGGAGGTCTTGAGTGGGGAAAGAGGGGCTGAAAGTGTTGGGGGTGTTCTTGGGCACAGAAGGCTTTCAGGCAAAGAACTGGGAGGGTGTCAAGGAGAAAGTGTGCGCGCGGTTGGCTAAATGGAAATGGTTGCTACCCCAGTTGTCATATAGGGGAAGAGTTCTGGTTGCCAATAACTTGGTTGCCTCGGCCCTTTGGCACAGGTTCAATGTTTTGATACCACCAAGAAGCCTGATAGAGGATATTCAGAGAGCCATTGTGGACTTTTTCTGGTCTGGTAAACACTGGGTCCGAGCAGCAGTCCTCTATCTGCCTGTAGCTGAAGGGGGGCAGGGGCTGATTGATATTCAGTCTAAAATTGCCTCCTTTAGACTCCAGACTGCACAAAGACTCCTGTATACCTCTGGCCCAGGCTGGCTTGATACAGCTAGGCTACTGCTGAGGAGAGCTGGGCGCTTGGGCTACGACAAACAGCTTTTCCTGTTACAACCTGAAGATGTGGTTCTTGCTGGACTGACACCATTTTACAGCTCTGTGTTGCAAGCATGGCAGATTTTCAGGTTTGCTCGTACCACAGATGAGACTCCAGGTATGTGGTTGTTTGAGGAGCCTTTATTTTTTAACAACTTTTTAAGGACGCAGACATTGCAGTCTGCCAGCCTGCGAGCCAGCCTCAGAGAAGCTGGCTGCACCAAACTGGGCCATCTAATGAAGATGACAGCAACATCAGTGGACACTCTGAGAACGAGGAGCAACATCACCTCTATCAGGCTTATCAATAGAGTGGTGGAGGAAGTCCGTGCTGCCCTGCCACAAAAACTGAGAGTGTTTGCAGGGAGCTGCACTTTATGTGACCAGTGGACTGAGAACAGTGAATACAGTTTTCCCTCTCTGCTCATCACCCCAGTAGTGGGGGAGTGGCAGGAGGGAGGAGACCAGCTGCTGTCGTTCACAACTCCTCACCTGAACAAGCTAAAGGATGCAGGGAAAAAAGCTATTTACCACGTCTGCGTCAAGGTTCTGAACCTGCAATCTTTGGCAGGGTTGAAGGAGTCGAGGTGGACTGAGTTTTTTGGCACAGACGTTTCCCCGAGAGGCAGCTGGCGGTCCCTGTACAAGCTGCCCGTTGAAAAAGCGGACAGCAGACCTCCAGTGGAGGGTTGTACATGGTGCAATAGCTACAAACAGACACAGAGCGCACATGGATCCGGGGGTAGGGGAGGAGTGTCTTTTCTGTGGTCAGACTGAAACTTTGACACATTTGTTTGTACAGTGCCCTCGGCTGTCAGCTCTTTTTGAACTTTTAAGAACGCTGTTCCAGGGGTTTGGTGAAGTTTTTTCTTTTGGTTTATTCATCTTTGGTCCAAAATACCGTGCCAAGAAGAAGAGTGTTCATTCCATGATAAATTTTCTCTCTGGTTCTGCTAAGTTGGCCATCTGGCTGACACGTAGGAACCGCGCTCAAAATGTCGGCAGTGTGGAGCCGGTGCCGGTTCTGGAGGGCCTGTTAAAGGCCAGACTGAGAGTGGAACATGCCTATTATAGGATGACAGACAATATGTTTGCTTTTTGTCAAACATGGACTGTTGGGAGGGTTCTGTGCTCTGTGAGGGAGGATGAGGAGTTGATTATAAATTTCTGATTGAAGATTTTTGTTTTTCTGGTTTAATGGTGGTTGTTATTGTTGTACATTAGGCATTGTTTTTCAATAAAGGGATTTAACCAAACCTCCTCTCCTCCTGTCCTCCTCCACCTCCTCCTCCTCCTCCTCCTCCTCTCCTCCTCCT
>NW_028146712.1:5000-20000 GCF_056507025.1 Lutjanus erythropterus | reverse complement strand
CAGCATACGGTGAGGGCGTGGCAGATCACCGAGGCCATCAAGGCTGTGATGGACGCCATCAACATCGCCTCCGCAGACAGGAAGTCAGGAAAACTAAGAAATCACTTCCTCTATAAGAAAGATTTTCCTCGAAATCAGCGAGTGTCTCTTACTTTGACCTCTGACCTCTGACAGGATCTTCTGCCTGGAGGAGCGGGAGGATCAGAGAGACCGGCTGGACTTTGTTCGAGGACAGATTAACCGTCTGACCGACAACGTCAAAGAGAGGATCAGGGCACTGAATGATGATGTTGCTGCCAAGGTGAGGAAATCCTGCTGCTGAGGACTCACACACATCAGCTGACAGACTCACAGACCGTTTGTTTTATTTTCATTTTTATTACTGAAAATCTAGCTACAAATACAGAATCCAAAATGAAAACATGTTTCATATGTTCAAGTAAAGCAAAACAAAACCAACAAATTAGACTGAACAAAAGATAAAACCTCCTCCACCCTGCAACCTGAGGACTAAAATAAAATAAGACCCTGTCAGAGTCTCTTCTCTGCGCAGTCGGTTACAGTCATCAACCAGTCAAACAGAATAAAAAAGAATTAGATTATCATGTCTTTGTCTCACTTGCAGGTCGCGACTCTGAACGCACGACAGACAGGTTGGCAAAATAAGAAAGGAACAGCTGATCCTCTCAAAGTATATTTAATTTAGTCGAGGGTTAAATATGACATTATATCTTTAACCACCAGAATGTGAAGGTGATGAGGGAAATTTCCAGGTTGACAGAAAAAGAGTTGTAATTACAATAACATCCTTTTGTTTAGTAGGGTCAGACCTGCAGGTGAAAGAGAACAGCGGCCACAGCTTGGGTCTAAACCTGGGTTGATCTCAGCTCACCTGGATTTAAACAGACAGACCTTTAAAGTTTGTTCATTTATTAGACACATTAACATGAACATTTATCAAAAACCTGTGATCAGGAAATATATCAGCAGAGAAACATCAAAGATATGTTTGAGTTTCCGTTACAGAGTTTGTGTGTGAGACAACGTCACGTACGTCACTGCTCTTTATAATCACTCTGTCTACAGTAGACGAGGCGTCTGGACGTGAAGACAGTGCTGAAGTGTCTTAAACTTGCGTCCTGTCTGATGTCCAGCAACTCCTCCGTCTGCCAAATGCAGTGTGTCTGTTATCTGATGAGAAAATGAGCCTTAGAGCTCGTTCACCTGGGATTAACCTGCGTCCTGGCTGGTCCAATCAGAAGTGTGCAGCTCTTTGGTAGATCAGTTCACACCTCGTCTCCAGATGTTCCTGAGTGACCAGCTGTGATCAGATCTCAGTTTGTTTCAGTCTGTTTAGTCAGTCGAATGTCCACTTCTGACTTCTGAGTTGTTAAAAACAAACTATTAGCTGGTTAAGATAAAAAAACACAAAACATCACAATTACGTGTTTATTTTTTTCTCTTGGTGAAGCTACTCTGATCCCGTGAACGTGTTCACACCTGGACGTGTGTGTGTGTCGACACCAGGACGTGTGTGTGTTCACACCAGGACGTGTGTGTGTTCACACCAGGATGTGTGTGTGTTGACACCTGGACGTGTGTGTGTGTCGACACCTGGACGTGTGTGTGTTCACACCAGGACGTGTGTGTGTTCACACCAGGATGTGTGTGTGTTGACACCAGGACGTGTGTGTGTTGACACCAGGACGTGTGTGTGTTGACACCTGGACGTGTGTGTGTTCACACCTGGACGTGTGTGTGTTGACACCAGGACGTGTGTGTCGACACCAGGACGTGTGTGTGTTCACACCTGGACGTGTGTGTGTTGACACCAGGACGTGTGTGTGTTGACACCTGGACGTGTGTGTGTTCACACCAGGACGTGTGTGTGTTCACACCTGGACGTGTGTGTGTTGACACCAGGACGTGTGTGTGTTCACACCAGGACGTGTGTGTGTGTTCACACCAGGACGTGTGTGTGTCGACACCAGGGTGTGTGTGTGTTCACACCAGGACGTGTGTGTGTTCACACCCGGACGTGTGTGTGTTGACACCAGGACGTGTGCGTGTGTTGACACCAGGACGTGTGTGTGTGTTCACACCAGGACGTGTGTGTTGACACCTGGACGTGTGTGTGTTCACACCCGGCGTGAACGTGTCGACACCAGGACGTGTGTGTTGACGCCAGGACGTGTGTGTGTTGACACCAGGTGTGTGTGTGTTGACGCCAGGACGTGTGTGTGTTGACACCAGGTGTGTGTGTGTTGACGCCAGGACGTGTGTGTGTTGACACCAGGTGTGTGTGTGTTGACGCCAGGACGTGTGTGTGTTGACACCAGGACGTGTGTGTGTGTTCACACCAGGGTGTGTGTGTGTTGACACCAGGACGTGTGTGTGTTGACACCAGGACGTGTGTGTGTTCACACCAGGACGTGTGTGTGTTGACACCAGGACGTGTGTGTGTTGACACCAGGACGTGTGTGTGTTCACACCAGGACGTGTGTGTGTGTTCACACCAGGACGTGTGTGTGTGTTCACACCAGGGTGTGTGTGTGTTGACACCAGGACGTGTGTGTTGTGTGTGTGTGTTGACGCCAGGACGTGTGTGTGTTCACACCAGGGTGTGTGTGTGTTGACGCCAGGACGTGTGTGTGTTGACACCAGGACGTGTGTGTTGTGTTGTGTGTGTGTGTTGACACCAGGGTGTGTGTGTGTTGACGCCAGGACGTGTGTGTGTTGACACCAGGACGTGTGTGTTGTGTTGTGTGTGTGTGTTCACACCAGGGTGTGTGTGTGTTGACGCCAGGACGTGTGTGTGTTGACACCAGGACGTGTGTGTTGTGTGTGTGTGTTGACACCAGGACGTGTGTGTGTTCACACCAGGGTGTGTGTGTGTTCACACCAGGACGTGTGTGTGTTGACGCCAGGACGTGTGTGTGTTCACACCAGGGTGTGTGTGTGTTGACGCCAGGACGTGTGTGTGTTGACACCAGGACGTGTGTGTGTGTTCACACCAGGGTGTGTGTGTGTTGACACCAGGACGTGTGTGTGTTGACACCAGGACGTGTGTGTGTTCACACCAGGACGTGTGTGTGTTGACACCAGGACGTGTGTGTGTTCACACCAGGGTGTGTGTGTGTTGACACCAGGACGTGTGTGTGTTCACACCAGGACGTGTGTGTGTGTTCACACCAGGACGTGTGTGTGTTGACACCAGGACGTGTGTGTTGTGTTGTGTGTGTGTGTTGACACCAGGACGTGTGTGTGTTCACACCAGGACGTGTGTGTGTGTTCACACCAGGACGTGTGTGTGTTGACACCAGGACGTGTGTGTTGTGTTGTGTGTGTGTGTTGACACCAGGACGTGTGTGTTGACACCAGGGCGTGTGTGTTGTGTTGTGTGTGTGTGTTGACGCCAGGACGTGTGTGTGTTGACACCAGGACGTGTGTGTGTGTTCACACCAGGGTGTGTGTGTGTTGACACCAGGACGTGTGTGTGTTGACACCAGGACGTGTGTGTGTGTTGACACCAGGGTGTGTGTGTGTTGACACCAGGACGTGTGTGTGTGTTGACACCAGGACGTGTGTGTGTGTTGACACCAGGACGTGTGTGTGTTGACACCAGGACGTGTGTGTGTGTTGACACCAGGGTGTGTGTGTGTTGACACCAGGGTGTGTGTGTGTTCACACCAGGGTGTGTGTGTTGACACCAGGGTGTGTGTGTGTTGACACCAGGACGTGTGTGTGTTCACACCAGGACGTGTGTGTGTGTTGACACCAGGACGTGTGTGTGTGTTCACACCAGGAAGTGTGTGTGTTGACACCAGGACGTGTGTGTGTGTTGACACCAGGACGTGTGTGTGTTCACACCAGGACGTGAACGTGTTGACACCAGGACGTGTGTGTGTTCACACCAGGACGTGTGTGTGTGTTGACACCAGGGTGTGTGTGTGTTCACACCAGGACGTGAACGTGTTGACACCAGGATGTGTGTGTGTTCACACCAGGAAGTGTGTGTGTTGACACCAGGGTGTGTGTGTGTTGACACCAGGGTGTGTGTGTTGTGTTGTGTGTGTGTGTTGACACCAGGGTGTGTGTGTTCACACCAGGACGTGTGTGTTGACACCAGGACGTGTGTGTTGTGTAGTGTTGTGTGTGTGTGTTGTGTGGTGTAGTGTGTTGTGGTGTGGTGTGGTGTGGTGTGTGTTGTGTTGTGTCGTGTCGTGTTGTCTTGTGTGTGTTGTGTGTGTTGTGTGTGTCGTGTCGTGTTGTGTGTGTTGTGTGTGTCGTGTCGTGTTGTGTGTGTTGTGTGTGTTGTGTGTGTCGTGTCGTGTCGTGTCGTGTGTGTCGTGTCGTGTCGTGTTGTGTTGTGTTGTGTCGTGTGTGTCGTGTCGTGGTGTGGTGTGGTGTGGTGTGTGTGTGTGTTGTGTCGTGTCGTGTCGTGTCGTGTCGTGTGTGTCGTGTCGTGGTGTGGTGTGGTGTGTGTGTGTGTCGTGTCGTGGTGTGGTGTGGTGTGTGTGTGTGTTGTGTCGTGTCGTGTCGTGTCGTGTCGTGTGTGTCGTGTCGTGGTGTGGTGTGTGTGTGTGTCGTGTTGTGTCGTGTTGTGTTGTGTGTGTTGTGTGTGTGTGGTGTGGTGTTGTGTGTGTCGTGGTGTGGTGTGGTGTGTGTGTTGTGTGTGTGTGTGTGTCGTGTGGACGGACAGTGACAGCAGGTTGATGTTGTTGCTCGTCAGGTGGCGGTCGCTCTGTCTGATCAGATCCGCTCTCTTCCTGTTCTGGTGGAAGAGTTCAGAGCCGATTTCAACCCGACACAAGAAACTCTGGAACTCTACAAAACTGTGAGTGCTGACACTGATACACACACACAACTTCTGAACAACATTTAGCTTAGCTTAGCATAAACACTAGCTGGCCTTGCCTCCATTTAAATCTGATTTTCATCTGAAACTACTGACAGAGGAGAATTCTGTTCCTTTAAACTCTGCTTCACTCTGTAAGCTCACCTGAACTCACCTGACTAACTCTTATCACGCACACGCACACAGATTTAATCTAAAGTGACAACACATTAAGCTGCTTTACTTTAAATCCAGTTTACTGTGTGTTTGATTTGGAGATTCTTTTTGCCCTGAGCTCTGTCTGTCAGGCAGGCTGCCCTCACATTGAAGCTGTTGGTGCTGTAGACCAGTAGGAACCTTCAAGAACTCCTTCATTAACATACTGTGTCTGTATAATCATGGATGTAACAATATTTTCATACAATTCATTACTTTTATTTATCATTTGGTCCAACCTGCTCGTGTACTAATTACTTTTACAGAGACATCAAGCTAACTCTTTTAGCATTTGGAGGTACTTTTTTAATCAAATGCAGGACACGTCTGTGCTACATGCATGATCATTACCACATGTCAGGCTGACTTTGAAAAAAAAAACACAGGAAAATAAAACTTTGCCTTTCAGTGATCTTTTCATTTGAAATTGTTTTATTTTTATTTTATTTCTTTTAAAAATTAGCTGACTAATTGCACTCATCCCAAATATTGAGCCCCCTGACCTGCCACACAACCGACCCCCCTCCCTGACGCTCAGTTATGAACACACCTTCAGTCCATAGCAACCCTGCAGTTCACTTCAGCTCACTTCAGTTCCAACAACCAAACACAGAAGAAATAAAACCCCCGTCCTGTCACCGTCCTCTGGCTCCAGTGGCTCAAACACGTCTCAACATGTCCAATAAAGCTGTTTTTCTCAATGAACCTGTAACGTCACGGTGCATGAAACTACTACAGACACAAAGTCGAGCTGTGATTGGTTGTTTTGTGTCTACAGAAGCTGCTGCAGCATGTGGAGGAGAGGATGGTCGGCTGCTTGGCTCATCGATGCTCCGTCAGTATCCTCAGAGACATCGGAGACACTCAGAGATACATGATCGGTAAGACGTCTCACTCTGTTCACTTGCTTCATCACAAACAGGGGACATGACGGCCGTTTGTCTCCTCTGTCCTCAGACAGTGTCCGTCCTCTGCTGTCCCTGTCTGTCCAGGAGCAGCTCTCCACTCCCTCCGCCTCCTTCGAGTTGACCTACGACCTCGGCCTCGCTGCCCTCTGTGCAGATTTCCGTGAGAACATCGAGTTCCAGTTCTCTCTGGGCTGGACCGCCCTTGTCACCCGCTTCATCGGAGCCGCCAACGCCAAGCGAGCGCTGAGCGGCTCCGATCCACGACTGCAGGTCCTCACATTATGAGTTTCATCACTGTTTATTTATTTTCCTGTAAACCACCTGTTCTAATCACCGAAATGTCCCTCTGATTCTCCCTGTAGGAAAGCTCAACCTTTAAGGATGAGATGGTGGTTTCCATAGCAACAGGTCTGGTCTCCGTCACCTCCCGGGCATCCATGACGGTGCTGGTGATCGGTGGTGTGGTACGTCGTGTTAAACAGCAGCTGTCCAATCACGAGGCAGCGTCTGTCTTTGATGTTTGAGGTGTCATGAGTCTGAAAACATGAAGATTCAGTTGAACTTTAGTTGAACTGTAAAGCTGCTCACATTAAAATAACCTCAACCCTTTTCATGTCTGATTAAATTTTGTTGACAGAAATTTGAGACAACTTTAAAGGGGCAACATTTTCATAAAAATTATATTTTAAAACAAAGATTATTATAATAGCATACTGTTTATGGAAGGATTTTAACACAGGAGTGTCTCTGAGGTGTCTGTGTTTCTCAGGTGTGTCTGTGTTCTAGGTGTGGCGTTCGGTGGGTTGGCGTGTCATCGCTCTGTCCATCTCTCTGTATGGCCTCCTCTACCTATATGAGAAACTCACCTGGACAGATGCCAGCAGGGAGCGCGCTCTGAAGCAGCAGTTTGTTGAGTACGCCGTCCACCGCCTGAGAGCTGTCATCCCCGTCTGCAGCTCGGCCTGCAGCCAGCAGGTGTACAAGTAAGACTCTGCCCCCACACCTGACACACACAGCAAACACCTGTCAGGACTCTCAACTCACCTATTGTGTTTGTGTTTCAGGGAGCTGTCGTCTACCTTCAACCGTCTGACGCAGAGGGTCGACCTGAGCGAAGCTGAGCTGGAGGGGAACATCCGACAGCTGAGCTTCAGGATCCAGAGACTGGAGAACATCCAGAGGAGGTCCAAGGCCTTCAGGTGTGTCATTGGGGGGGCAGAGTCATATTGTCTCACAGGAGGCGGAGTTATACTGCAGGATCGCCAGCTGGGTGTGGTCAGTCATACAGGATCAGGCTTCACCAAGAGAAAAAAAAACACCAAGCAGTTTCCCCTTCTCCTTTGTGCTAAGCTAGGCTAACCACATTTGTCTTAGTGTATGGAACATAGAGATGAAACTGAAATGTGACTGAAGAGGACAGAGAACAAGAACGTTTACAGATTGTCAGTGACAGCTGTTGATTGATTGACTGATTGATTATCTGAAACCACTTGCTGTGTGTGAGTTGACTGTAGCTGTGTTTGCAGGAACAGAGCCACAGAACTGGAGACTCAGCTGGAGGCCTTTTCTGTTCAGTACCTGCAGGGAAACTGAACAACACCACCAAGTTTGTTGGAGAGCGGCGCCCCCCGCTGGTCAGCTCACTCATCACAAACCTGCAGGCTCTGCTCTGCTCAGCATCGATTGTGTCTTCGTGCACGCTGACGTTTCTTTACAATTTGATCTGAGTCGTCTGAACAGCTGCTTCTCTTCAGATGAGGCTGCGTGTGTATTCTGACACAGCTGATGTTTACAGCTGCTGTTTGCTGCAGCAGAGACGCTACACAAAAGAAAACAGACATTTTACACACACACCTGCTTTTTAAGATTACATTATGAAAGACCTGGATGTCAGCAGGTTTTTGGATATGCAGAAGTATGACAAGTGTGTGAGTACGCTCAGTGAAACACCCTCATCTCTGTTAGAAAACTCTGCTAAAAATCCTCTTCTGATGCAAAGAAGAAATGTCCACAATCAGGAATATAATTCATTCTGTCCTCTAACACAGTGTTTCCCAACTCTGGTCCTCAGGATCCACCGTCCTGCATGTTTTAGATGTTTCTGCTCCAAAACACCTGATTCAAATGATCAGGTTGTTATCAGGTTTCTGCAGAGGCTTGATGACGAGCTGATTATTTGAAGAAGTCGGTATGGTTTCTCAAAGTAAGACAGGCCTTTCTGCCAGAAAGCTTATCAGAAAGGACAAGTTTTTCTGGTACAAATGCTTCAAACAAATGTGTCTGTCATTTTAGGTCATTTGTATCGGTCAAGTGCATTTTTCTCATCAGTTTGGTTTAAATTTGTTTTTTTTTTTAAATCTTATTAATTATTAATCAATTGTTAGCATCTTCAACTATTAGTTAAGGAAAACAAAATTTGCAACACTAAATTGGAGCGGTGCCTGTGACATCATCAGTAACCTAACCCTTGTGTTGAATACTCTGTACTTTGTTACTTCAGTATATTTCTAACAGCAGTACATTTACTTGTAATGAGTAATATTTTAACAGTGTAAAAGTACTTGTACATTCAGAACTCTTTCCACCACTGCTTATTGTTTTACACTTATCAGTTTTATTTGTTATTTTCATTTTTCTGACATAGTTAAGGCAACAAAACTGCTCCATGGCCTGAGAAACGCATGTTCAAAAGGCTTTCTGTCAGAAAGCCCTGAAGGTTAACTTCTGTGCATGTAACCATGGTTACTGTTGTTTCCTCCCAGCAGCTTCAAACAGGAAACATGATTAATCCTGCAGTTCCTGCAGCGTTTAGTGACATGATTTAGGATCAGTTCATCATCTGAAACACTTTAAATCAGTCTGTGACATCAGATGTTTAATTTAGTAATACAAGTTTAAAATGTTGAATTTAATCTTTAGCTTTCAAACTTCAGCCTCAAAGTTCATCCTTGACTTTGAGCAAACAACTCAAGATGCATTTGTCATGACGCCAGACCCTACCCTCGGAATATAAAAGGGTTCTTGGTAGAACCCCCTGGGTGGGTTCTAGACAAAACCCTTAGAACATAAAAAGGTTCTTTGTATTTGTTGTATTTGTAGAACTTGTCAGCAGTTGTTTCATGTAACAAACTGAGCGATTATTCGTGCATGAGTGTCAGCCACCTGATACAGACCTCATTAATCAATACATCTGTGATTTATTGATCATGTGTAAATGTCTCTTGTGTCAATAACTGAAGTAAATCCTGTTGATGTTATTTTGTCATTACAGAAAGTTAATTTATCTGCTGAGGAACATGTTGTCATAGTGACACGCCATAATATCAACATGTCATCAGTATCCGCCAATAGATCCATGCATTTCAGAGAGCTCTATGATATCAATATGATCAATACTTTACTGAATCAGACACATGTCCTCTGCCCCCTGATGGATTATCAGAGAACTGCAGGCAGCAGGGAAAAACTCCAACATGGCTGCCGTCACGTAGGAAAGTTTCATTTTTAAAAATTATACAGAAACAATTAGAGTTCTATTGTAACTAATATTTAAATATGAATATTTACTTTTTTGGAACAATAATTACTTAAGATTTAATTGCATATTTTCCACAAACTCTGAGTGGGTTTTATATGAAACCATAGGAATCAGTGGTGTGTCTCACTGACTGAGACGATACATGTCCAAGAATAGGAAAGGTAATTTTATTTATATAGCATCATTCATACACGAGTCAGTTCAAGGAGCTTTACAGAACTTGAAAATGCATTAAATTAGAAACAATAAAGGAACATTAAAATTGCATTTGAGATAATTAAAAACAAAAGCTAAAAGCAGAACAATAAATAGTTTAAAACATTACAGAAATGCATTTAAAGAAAGAAACAAACATAAAACAAAAGCGACAGCAGACAAATATAAAAACAGCTACAGATTATCCTAAAGATAATTAACGTATCCACGTCACCTGTAAACTGCAGGAAACAGTTTGTATGTTTTAAGACCTGATTTAAATAAACCGACAGTCTCAGCTGACCTCAGGTGTTCTGGAAGTTTGTTCCACAGGTGAGGAGCAGAGAAACTAAAGGCTGCTTCACCTGGTTTGGTTCTGATCCTGGGAACACTGAACCTGTTCCAGATGATCTGAGGGGTCTGGATGCTTCATAACGTTCAAATAAATCAGAGATATTTAGGCCTGAGATCATTTAGTGTTTTATAAACTAGTAACAGGATTTTAAAGTCTGTCCTTTGACACACAGGAAGTCAGAGCAGTGATTGAAGCTCTGGTGTGATGTGCTTCACTCTCTTGGTGTCGGTGATTCTGGCAGCAGCGTTCTGGACGAGCTGCAGGCGTCTGACAATACGATATATGTCTTATAAATGTTCAAATAGCGATTGATTTGATTTGATTCAGCTCTGTCACGATACGATACGATACGATACGATACGATATAAGACGATGCAGTGTGTCAGTCTTTACATTTTGATTCAGTAATGCTCCATGTGTAGATCGATGTTAGTCTCAAATAAATCCTGATCGTTTGACTAAATATAGTAACAGAGAGACGTTACAGTGATGTTTATCTTATTATGAGTCTCATGTGTAAATGAGATAAATGAGAAACTTTCAGTTTAAAATGTGAGTGTTTGTGCAGTGAGACGATGAGCTGCTGTGTTTCATATTCAGAGTTCTGTGGTTCAGATCAGTGTGGAGGAACAGTGACGTGTTTCCTGTTCTCACAGTCACATGACGTCTCCGTCCTCTGACATGTTTTACATCAAAGATCTGCAGCAGCGTTTCTCAGCTTTATTATAAAACACAAACTTATTCTACACTTGAGCGTTATGAAGGTTTGGTGGTGCGACGCGGTGTGATGTCACTTCTGTCGCTGTTTTCAGCGCCGTCTGTTTGAAGTAAATGAAGAAGAGACACAGGAGAGAGAGGAGGGAGCGCTTGTTTTTGTGATCGTGGCAGCAGGCGTCCAGCGATAGTGGTGCAGGCAGAGACAAGAGGAGAGAGGAGACAGAGAAAAGTCATCTGAACCAGTGGTGAACAGAAGTACAGTACTCAAGTAAATGTACTTCACTAAAGTACATATTTTGAGTATCTGAACTTTACTTGAGTATTTGTTTTTCTGACTTTAACTCCACTACATTTCTATGACGGTCACTGTTACTTTTTGACTGAGCTTTGAAGTCAGCTGTTGGTGTTTTTTTGTAAAAGGAAAGTTGTTCAGACGTCTGTAACAAGAACAAACTCTCCCTCTGTCATTCAAACAAAAACAGGTAATGGTGACGGCAGGAGAAAGACAAAATTAAATCTCAACATGTTATTATAATTATTCATTATTCCAGGTAGTTTTTAAAGTTGGATTGTTTTATTGGGGTGAAAAATACTACATAATTCATGTATAAATACTGCCTCTGAAGACAGAAAGAAATCTGAGTTCTTTAACAGAAAATCCTTACAGTCGACTTCAATCTGATTTAATGATGTGATTTGAATTCAGTTACATCAGAAAATGACAACAGCTGTTTGTTTTTGTTTCTGATTGTGTTTCTCTGTTGAAGTGTTTAAGGTGTTTCTACAGACTTTGTGTATCAGAGAGGATCTACAGCAGGTCACAGCTTCATCAGGTGGTTTACAGAGTTACAAGGTTCAGTAAATGCATCATGAAAACAATACAGCATGTACTGATATTACAAAATGTACTTAGTAATTTGTATTTATGTATTTTTTAAAAATATGTACTTCAATACTTTAACTTTAGTTAAATTTTTGACTGAGCAACTTTCACTTGTAGTCAACTCAAAATATAGATACTCCCGATTAAATATTACTCAAGTACTGGGGTTGAGTACTTTTTCCACCACTGGGTATAGTTATGAAAACCACTATGAGATGGGTTTTCAGGGAATAACTTCTGATGGGAAACACTTGAAACCAAGCCCAGTCCCCACATTTGCAGATCTTCTGGATCCAATGGTACCACCCCTGAGTCTGTAGAACATACCGTTGAAAAGTTTTTGGCAAACATGTGAGATAGAGAGATGGAACCTTGACCTACCTGCCTATTTCTGTATCTTTCGAATGCAACAGTACTGTTGCTGAGTCTCTACCACATATGGTTCCTGAGACGCGGCCAATAGATTAGAGTAAGGGAGTGAAAGCAGGGATGGCAACATGTTGCCGAACTCAGGGAAGTGAGATAGAGCGATTGTACCTTTACCTACCCCCCCATTTGTGGACCTTCTGAATCCAACGGTACCTTTGCTGAGTCTGTAGGATGTATGGTTCCTGAGATATGCCTGATTCAATCCGGCCCATAGGGTTACAGGTTAGGTAAGGGTATGATAACCACGATCGGAATTTTTTCCGATCCTCAACGGAGCGAGCTAGAGCCACGGGACCTTCACCTACCCCCGCATTTGTAGACCTTCTGAATCCAACGGTGCCACTTTCATGTCTCTACGAGTTCGGGAAGCGTGATTTTCAATTGTATAAGCTTTTTCCCTCCTTCAGCCAAGCCTGAAGGAAGGACGCACCCCCCTCGGTCACTGACGACCGTGACCGGCCATCTACTGAGACTATCAGCTCCAGTGTTGGAACTTGGATGCATGTCGCCATGCGTTACCATCCATGTGGGGATTGCCAAGCACATGCACGTGACCAGGGATGACCATGGTAGATCACCCATGTGGGAGACTATCAGCCCCAGGGTTGGAACCGCCATAGATCCGCATCCATGTGGGTTTGTGAATAGAAACCTGCTCCGTCGGCGAAAGCCTTGGAGCAGGAAAGTGCACGGTCCATCAAAGGGCTCTCCATGAAGTCCCTCCAGTTCAAGCACAAACATTTATTTAGCTTTAACATTGTTTAGTTTTTTTCAAACAATATTTTGTTTCATTATCCAATTTGGTTTTAATTTCCACTACCCAAAGGTAGTGGGGGTTCAAAAAATTAGACAAAAATGGCTTTAGACCAGCTGCGCAACGTTTCGGCATCTGTTTGAGCCTTCATCAGGCGCTTTGCTGGTCAAATGTGAAGTGAGCAGTGCCTGCTTGGCCTCTACTCCTTTTATACCCTGCAGGCCGTCCCCTTGACACGCCCCTTTTTTGTTTTTACAGGATCCAATTTTAATTTACAGGTAAGTATTTTTTCTTTCTTACAGGTCCAGGTAAGTATTAATTTAGTTTACAAGTTAGGGTATGATAACCACGATTGGGAATTTCCCGATCCTCAATGGAGCGAGCTAGAGCCACGGTACCTTCACCTACCCCCCCATTTGCATGGTTAGGAAAAGGAAAGATCTCACGATCCCTTCCCCCAGACCAGTCCGACGACTGGCCCAGTTTGGAATGGGAAGGGTTAGGTGTAGGAATTATTATCTCGATGGGTTAGGTCTAGGAAGGGGTTAGGTGTAGGAATTATTATCTCGATGACTTCCCTGGGTCAGTTGTGTAACCGGCCCAGTTTGGTATGGATAGTCAAAGGCAATGCACTGGCCGACGCATGTTACTTGCTTAAGATCTCCGACATGTCAAGTCCTCACCATCTTGGTTGTGTGAGATAACATCTGAGAAAGTGGGTGAGTGGTCAGGAGGACAACAGCATAGAGGTAATGAGAAGTCGGTTAACCTCGATCAAAACCCGGCCGGAGTAGGCTCATACTGTGTCTCCCCGCCACCTCCCAGATTCCTGATGTGGAACTGGAGGGGGAGGGAGAGAGGAAATGTGGAAAAATATTATTCTTGTCGGTCCAGGTTCGGTTGCGTAGGTGTAGGGAAGGGAGGGTTAGGTGATTGGGTCTGAGCCCCGGCCCAGGGTTAGGGTTAGGGGGTTATAACCACGATCATCAATTTTGATGATCCTCAACGGAGCGAGCTAGAGCCACGGGACCTTCACCTACCCCCCCATTTGCATGGTTTCCACATCCACCGGTGCTACTTTCAAGTCTCTACGAGGTCGGGAAGCGTGATTTTCAATTGTATAAGCTTTTTCCCTCCTTCGGCCAAGCCTGAAGGAAGGACGCTCCCCCCTCGGTCACTGACGACCGTGACCGGTCATCGGCTGAGACTATCAGCTCCAGTGTTGGAACTTGGGTGCATGTTGCCATGCGTTACCATCCATGGGGGGATGGCCAGGCACACGCACGTGACCAGGGATGACCATGGTAGGTCACCCATGCGGGAGACTATCGGCTCCAGGGTTGGAACCGGCATGGATCCGCATCCATGTGTCCAACTATCGGCTCCAGGGTTGGAACCGGCATGGATCCGCATCCATGTGGGGGCTACGAACGCCAGTGTGGGAACCGGCAGGCATATGGCCATGGTGAGCCACATGCTTACAAGTCCCATGATGTCACTTGGTATTTATCCCCTGCTACGGTCACGGGTACGTCAAAGTAGGTGCCCGAAAGAAATTCGAGACACGTATGTCCCCGCGTCCGCCCCGTCGCCAGGAATCCAAAAATGTATCTCTTACGAAGATCCGACGTTCCTGAGCCAAGTTATTAAGGAAAAACCGTGTTTGTCCAGACCCACAATGCATTGCAGCTGAGCGGTGGGCGTATCCGTTTATGTTTCTCGAAATAACTTTTGATCCGTAAGCGTTAGAGACTTGGAACCAACTCCTACCCCCCCATTTTCGGGGACGGGCTTTCCAACGGTACCCGTCGCATCGCCGTACGACGTCGGGAAGTGGGCGTAACTTGTCAAAACAGTGAAGGGTAGGAGTGAAAATTTCACTAAGTGCCACAGCCCAAAAATGTCTTCCAGAAAGTGGTTAGGAGCACGTTTCAGGCCGTCCTGAGTCGATTGGACATGCTTCCACGGGTACTTTTTTGGACATTGTACAGCATATAACTCCTAAGTCCAACCAGATAGAGACATGGGTCCTTCACCTACCCCCCCATTTGTGAACCTTCTGAATCCAACGGTACCACCCCTGAGTCTCTAGGACTTACCGTTCAAAAGTTGTTGCACAACATGTGAGATAGAGACCTGGGACCATCACCTACCCCCCCATTTGTGCA
>NW_028146711.1:5000-32726 GCF_056507025.1 Lutjanus erythropterus | reverse complement strand
GCTAGTTTTGCCTTTGTTATATATGTAATAATATGAATTTCTTATTTATAAAAAAGATATGAATTAAAATGTATAAAATAAAATGAAATAAACTGTTTTTAATAAAAAATGAAATAAAATAAAATCAACTTGTTTTAAATAATAATTGTGTGCCGCAACGGCAACGTTTCGACCCTGAAAGGGTCTTCTTCAGGCCAAGGCACACAACAAAAAAACTGCTACTGCTCTACAAGAGATGTTATCAGGTCGCTAGACAAAGGCAAAGTGAGCCAGCTCTTAAAGTCCCTTCTATTTATACCCTCCCACAACCACCTTGTTTTTAACCTGTTCTTTATTTTTAAAGAAACATAACAATGAAATAACTCTGTTTTAACTATGTTAACTTCCTTTTTAATACATTAAATTTTTAACCTTAACATGAATTGTTTTTTAACTCATTAATATTTATTGTAGTGTTGTTTTTTAGCCAATTAATATTTAAAGTAGTATTGTGTTTTAGCCAAATTGTTTTTTTAATTATTAATCAATCTACCTTTCATCTTCTAATTAACTATGTATGAATTATATTTATTAATTAATTAATTTATTTATTTATTTGGGGCAAGGGTTAGAAACGGTTGTGGTTAGGGTAAACAATTTGGGTAAGGGCCAATTTTTTAAGGACAAAAGGAGGGAACGACGAAGGACAATAGGAAGATCAACTTTAGGTTTAGGCAATAAGGCCAAGGGTTAGGGGTTAGGGTTAGGGGTTAGGGTTAGGGGTTAGGGTTAGGGTTAGGGGTTAGGGTTAGGGTTAGGGTTAGGGGGTTAGGGTTAGGGTTAGGGTTAGGGGTTAGGGTTAGGGTTAGGGGTTAGGGTTAGGGTTAGGGTTAGGGGTTAGGGTTAGGGTTAGGGTTAGGGTTAGGGTTAGGGTTAGGGTTAGGGTTAGGGTTAGGGTTAGGGTTAGGGTTAGGGTTAGGCAAGGGGTTACGATCCCGCCCCCCAGAAGGGGCAGGCGGTGCTCGGTCCATCCCTCGGCCAAAACCGCGACCCTGTTCTTGGTTGCGTCGGCGGGAGCGCTGGCGCTCTCTGCCATAACGCACCACAGTCCACCCATCGTCCCTGTTCTCCCAAGGACCCATATTGGGTCTTTTTTTACTGTATTTATTTATTTATTTTTTAATTGCTAGTTTTGCCTTTGTTATATATGTAATAATATGAATTTCTTATTTATAAAAAAGATATGAATTAAAATGTATAAAATAAAATGAAATAAACTGTTTTTAATAAAAAATGAAATAAAATAAAATCAACTTGTTTTAAATAATAATTGTGTGCCGCAACGGCAACGTTTCGACCCTGAAAGGGTCTTCTTCAGGCCAAGGCACACAACAAAAAAACTGCTACTGCTCTACAAGAGATGTTATCAGGTCGCTAGACAAAGGCAAAGTGAGCCAGCTCTTAAAGTCCCTTCTATTTATACCCTCCCACAACCACCTTGTTTTTAACCTGTTCTTTATTTTTAAAGAAACATAACAATGAAATAACTCTGTTTTAACTATGTTAACTTCCTTTTTAATACATTAAATTTTTAACCTTAACATGAATTGTTTTTTAACTCATTAATATTTATTGTAGTGTTGTTTTTTAGCCAATTAATATTTAAAGTAGTATTGTGTTTTAGCCAAATTGTTTTTTTTAATTATTAATCAATCTACCTTTCATCTTCTAATTAACTATGTATGAATTATATTTATTAATTAATTAATTTATTTATTTATTTGGGGCAAGGGTTAGAAACGGTTGTGGTTAGGGTAAACAATTTGGGTAAGGGCCAATTTTTTAAGGACAAAAGGAGGGAACGACGAAGGACAATAGGAAGATCAACTTTAGGTTTAGGCAATAAGGCCAAGGTTAGGTTTAGGAAATAAAACCAAGGTTAGGTTTAGGCGTCCAATTTTGAGATAAGGCACTGATCCCATCACTAGGATTAGGCATCCCAATCCGGGATCAGAACAAAATCACCACAATAATTAAAACTTGAAAAAGTCAATTACACTTCAAATTTAAGCCTACCGGTTCCTTCGTGTCCAGTAAATAAATCCAAGTCCTCTCCTTTTTCTTCCTGTCCTTGTCCGACCAAGAAGAGTTGCTCTGTATGCCAGCGATCCTGAGAAATTGCAGACCATGTAAAATAAAATGCCGAATTAGAGGGGTATTTGTCTCTTTTTTGTTCCGAATGTTATATCTATGTTGCATCATTCTCATTGATATTGAATGTTTTGTTTCCCCTATATATTGTTTCCCACATTCACTACAAAATATAATATACACACAAT
Organism: Lutjanus erythropterus; assembly: GCF_056507025.1. Taxonomy (NCBI): domain Eukaryota; kingdom Metazoa; phylum Chordata; class Actinopteri; order Lutjaniformes; family Lutjanidae; genus Lutjanus; species Lutjanus erythropterus. The sequence goes on along the minus strand of NW_028146711.1, from coordinate 30,408 downwards.
TAAAAGTCTGTGGGTTGAAGGATTGTTTGAGTTCAAAAATTCGTTTGTTGACTTTGTTCTGTACATATGTTAGTCTAACAAAATTCTTAAGGATAACAGTTCTTCTTACCGTTCGTTGTATTTTTTGCAATTTTGCCCTTACCAAGTAATCCCTAAGATTTTTGTTTCTCCTATATGCTGATATGACTTGAAAATTTGCCAACAAGCCTTGATTTTCCACAATTGTTTGATAATTGTGCTTAAATTTATTGTTCAATTTGGCACTCATAGATGAATATGTCGTAATTAAAGGAATAAATTCCTTCTCAATCCTTGGTTTTTGGTCCTCAAAGGACTTGAGACAATATCTCAAAAATGACCTTGAGTACCCTCGTTTTCGTAATACATCAAAAAGAATTTTTACCGCCTCCCAAAAATCCTTATCCTGGGTACAGATTCGTTTGAATCTGATGAGCTGTGACTTAATTAACCCTTTGTAAGTATGTTTGGGGTGAAAACTTGTTTTAAACAATAAGGCATGAGTATCTGTTTCTTTGAAAAAAACCTTAATGTCTAATTTATGTTCCTGATGAAATGTTGTTCCTTTGTATATTGTTGTATCCAAAAAATCAATTGACCGATCCTGAACCACATATTTCAATCTAATGGAGGGGTCATGAGTGTCCAAAACTTTAATAAAATGCAGAAAATCTTCCTTGGATTCAATCCAAATGCCAAATATATCATCCAAATAACGAAAATATTCGAGAGGCTTTTTGTCGCATTTGGCCAAAGCCTTCTCCTCCCAATCCGCCATAAAAATATTTGCATAAGCTGGGGCGAATCTTTTACCCATAGCGGTTCCTTTAATTTGCAAATAATATTCCCCATTGAATTCAAAATCATTCTTGGTTAAATTAATTTCCAATAATTCCAATATTTCCTTATCAGGCCTATTTTTATCTGGATATTTTTGAAAAATGTTTTTAACTGCTCGTAGACCTGATACAGTATCAATATTAGTATATAGGCTGTCAATATCAATCGTAAAAAACAATGAATTTGCAGGAATTTTTAAATTTTTGATAACTCCAATGAAATGATATGTATCTTTTATATATGATGGGTGTTTGACGGAAAGGGGATTCAAAAAATGATCAATAAACTCAGCAGTTTGGTAAGTCTCACTACCACAATCCGAGACTATGGGCCTCCCCGGGGGCACTTTATGGGGTACCGTCCATTTATCTGGTGGTTTGTGGATCTTGGGAAGGATATAAAATTTCCGTGGTCTGGGTTCAACATCCCCTTTTAAATACAGTCGTTGTTTTTTATTAATGAATCTCCCATTATACAGACTATCCAATATTTGGTGTACCCTAGGCACCGTTTTTAAATAAATTGGTTCTGTCAATTTAATGTAATATTTTTGATCCTGTAATTGGCGATTAGCCTCCAATATGTATTGATCCCTTCCTAAAATCACCACCGCGCTACCTTTATCCGCCGGTTTGATCACAATATTTTTATTCTGAATCAATTCCTGTAATGCCTCCTCCTCTGCATCCGATAAATTTGTTTTTTCCTTCAATGATTTGAAATATTTATTAAAATCTTTTAGATCTTTTTTAATCAAAAAATTAATTTCGGGGGGCAATTTATGTTGTGGGGGTATCCAATTGGAGGTAGCTGTAAATTGCGGTATTTTCCTTTTTCGATTGTTACCAAAATATGCCGCCAATCTCAGTCTCCTATGATAATTTTGGATATCCAATAGGAGTTGGACTTTCTGGTTTTTATTCAAACCAATAGTGGGGACAAAGGTCAACCCACGGTTCAAAAGGTGCCACTGTGCCTCCGAAAGGCTGAAATTTTCAGCCAAAACAATCACATTCTGAGAGACAAGGGGTCGAAACCCACTTTCCCCCTCCTCCGCGAGGCTTATGGGGCATCTAAGTTTAAATAAGAAACCCAATGCTCCAACATTGCCCGGGCCGTCCCCCTAGTCCAATGCACATGGTCCTTTTCTGTAAGAAACTGCGTGCCGCTGAGGGCCGGGATGAACGACATGTTCCTTATAATGTGAGCATTCAGGGTTTGCAAGGTAGCCTGTTCCCCATGGGACAAGAACACAGAATAATTAATCACCGGTACCCAAATCTCAGCATATGGGAACTGTCGTTTGGCAGTCCTAACTGCCCCTTGCATTTGTTTGACCGAAGTCTCCTTGGCTCTCTGTCCTCTACAGTTGAGACCAAAGGACAAAATCACTTTCTCCACGGAAACATAGCTAAGGGATTTGGCCATTAATGCCTGAGCATGCCTGAAGTTAGCTCCAGGAAAACTCTCAACCTGTAGGTCGGGAATTGAATATCCCTTAATCCTAGAAAGGTTGGAGTCCCCTATAATGAGCCATCTCTTCCGCACGCTCAGACCCCAGTCCACCATTTTGCGTCCTGTTTTAATGTGTCGCACCACCTTAAAAAGATGTGGTTGTGGTGTAGATGTAAGATCCCCCCCATCATCATCTAAGGACTTATCCTGAAAAGAGTCCTCTGTCGCATGGACTTGTACAGTCTCATGCTGGGCCACTTGGGGCCTTTGCGAGAGAGATCTGAAGGCAGGCGCCAACACAGGGCTCCCTGTCAGGTCTTCTTGGATCTCCTCATCCAGCAACCACCTTCCAGAACCCCAACTGGAATTCTGGGCTTGTTGTCCCCCTGTTTGGGAGTCCTCAACATAATCCTGAAGCTCCAGGAGGCCACTATCCTCCCTAACAACACAGTTGTTAGAGTCTTTTCCCCTGAGTGGCTCTCCACATTCTTTAGGTTGTTCCACCTGTGGAGCCTGAGATGTGGATTCCACCCCTGTAACCTCCTCTGTCATAGTAGCCACCGTATGACTAGTAGGAGCCTGGCGTGTATCATGTTCCTGTGATACAGGTGTGTTCTGTGGTGCTGATGTCTGTTGTTGTGCGTCTCGAGTTGTTTGTTGAGTCTGAATGTTAGTCATATCTTGTTGTACTGTTGTCCCATGTTGTGGGCCAGAATCTTTGTCCGTCCCCGATCTGGACGTGATCAAAGCCTCCGCATGGTCCAGAGCATCCTGGGTTATGCGGGTCAAGTTCTTGCGGGCCCAGCGTTTGGCCACCTCAAACGCCGGTCTCCAATCTGAGACCAAATCCTTTTCCAGGTCCTCCAACATAGCATCAAGACCTGTCTTGTAATGTTCCTCAAGAATGAGTAGGGTATTGTAACCCCAATTGTCTGCGTTTCCCCTAATGAAAGCAACCGTCTCCGCGGTAGGGGATGCAGGTTTAATCATCGAGGCCAAAACCTCTACCATGCGGGAAATCATGCGTGGCTGTGGTTTATCTGGTTTGGGGGCCACATTTTGAAGATGATGTACCATCTTGATCACTGTGTGCAACTTACGCACAAGTTTACCAAAGGACGGGTCAGTTGGTTGCTGTCTGACCTGTTCCACCACTCTAGGTTGAGCAGGAAAAAACCTCTGCCCTGATCTGGGGTTCCCCCCGCGTACAACTGATGCGTAGGAACGAAGTTGGGGCTGGGGGTAGCGGTATGAACCAAAGGGAGGCACTGGCCGGTTAGGCAAGGGGTTACGATCCCGCCCCCCAGAAGGGGCAGGCGGTGCTCGGTCCATCCCTCGGCCAAAACCGCGACCCTGTTCTTGGTTGCGTCGGCGGGAGCGCTGGCGCTCTCTGCCATAACGCACCACAGTCCACCCATCGTCCCTGTTCTCCCAAGGACCCATATTGGGTCTTTTTTTACTGTATTTATTTATTTATTTTTTAATTGCTAGTTTTGCCTTTGTTATATATGTAATAATATGAATTTCTTATTTATAAAAAAGATATGAATTAAAATGTATAAAATAAAATGAAATAAACTGTTTTTAATAAAAAATGAAATAAAATAAAATCAACTTGTTTTAAATAATAATTGTGTGCCGCAACGGCAACGTTTCGACCCTGAAAGGGTCTTCTTCAGGCCAAGGCACACAACAAAAAAACTGCTACTGCTCTACAAGAGATGTTATCAGGTCGCTAGACAAAGGCAAAGTGAGCCAGCTCTTAAAGTCCCTTCTATTTATACCCTCCCACAACCACCTTGTTTTTAACCTGTTCTTTATTTTTAAAGAAACATAACAATGAAATAACTCTGTTTTAACTATGTTAACTTCCTTTTTAATACATTAAATTTTTAACCTTAACATGAATTGTTTTTTAACTCATTAATATTTATTGTAGTGTTGTTTTTTAGCCAATTAATATTTAAAGTAGTATTGTGTTTTAGCCAAATTGTTTTTTTTAATTATTAATCAATCTACCTTTCATCTTCTAATTAACTATGTATGAATTATATTTATTAATTAATTAATTTATTTATTTATTTGGGGCAAGGGTTAGAAACGGTTGTGGTTAGGGTAAACAATTTGGGTAAGGGCCAATTTTTTAAGGACAAAAGGAGGGAACGACGAAGGACAATAGGAAGATCAACTTTAGGTTTAGGCAATAAGGCCAAGGTTAGGTTTAGGAAATAAAACCAAGGTTAGGTTTAGGCGTCCAATTTTGAGATAAGGCACTGATCCCATCACTAGGATTAGGCATCCCAATCCGGGATCAGAACAAAATCACCACAATAATTAAAACTTGAAAAAGTCAATTACACTTCAAATTTAAGCCTACCGGTTCCTTCGTGTCCAGTAAATAAATCCAAGTCCTCTCCTTTTTCTTCCTGTCCTTGTCCGACCAAGAAGAGTTGCTCTGTATGCCAGCGATCCTGAGAAATTGCAGACCATGTAAAATAAAATGCCGAATTAGAGGGGTATTTGTCTCTTTTTTGTTCCGAATGTTATATCTATGTTGCATCATTCTCATTGATATTGAATGTTTTGTTTCCCCTATATATTGTTTCCCACATTCACTACAAAATATAATATACACACAATTAAAAGTCTGTGGGTTGAAGGATTGTTTGAGTTCAAAAATTCGTTTGTTGACTTTGTTCTGTACATATGTTAGTCTAACAAAATTCTTAAGGATAACAGTTCTTCTTACCGTTCGTTGTATTTTTTGCAATTTTGCCCTTACCAAGTAATCCCTAAGATTTTTGTTTCTCCTATATGCTGATATGACTTGAAAATTTGCCAACAAGCCTTGATTTTCCACAATTGTTTGATAATTGTGCTTAAATTTATTGTTCAATTTGGCACTCATAGATGAATATGTCGTAATTAAAGGAATAAATTCCTTCTCAATCCTTGGTTTTTGGTCCTCAAAGGACTTGAGACAATATCTCAAAAATGACCTTGAGTACCCTCGTTTTCGTAATACATCAAAAAGAATTTTTACCGCCTCCCAAAAATCCTTATCCTGGGTACAGATTCGTTTGAATCTGATGAGCTGTGACTTAATTAACCCTTTGTAAGTATGTTTGGGGTGAAAACTTGTTTTAAACAATAAGGCATGAGTATCTGTTTCTTTGAAAAAAACCTTAATGTCTAATTTATGTTCCTGATGAAATGTTGTTCCTTTGTATATTGTTGTATCCAAAAAATCAATTGACCGATCCTGAACCACATATTTCAATCTAATGGAGGGGTCATGAGTGTCCAAAACTTTAATAAAATGCAGAAAATCTTCCTTGGATTCAATCCAAATGCCAAATATATCATCCAAATAACGAAAATATTCGAGAGGCTTTTTGTCGCATTTGGCCAAAGCCTTCTCCTCCCAATCCGCCATAAAAATATTTGCATAAGCTGGGGCGAATCTTTTACCCATAGCGGTTCCTTTAATTTGCAAATAATATTCCCCATTGAATTCAAAATCATTCTTGGTTAAATTAATTTCCAATAATTCCAATATTTCCTTATCAGGCCTATTTTTATCTGGATATTTTTGAAAAATGTTTTTAACTGCTCGTAGACCTGATACAGTATCAATATTAGTATATAGGCTGTCAATATCAATCGTAAAAAACAATGAATTTGCAGGAATTTTTAAATTTTTGATAACTCCAATGAAATGATATGTATCTTTTATATATGATGGGTGTTTGACGGAAAGGGGATTCAAAAAATGATCAATAAACTCAGCAGTTTGGTAAGTCTCACTACCACAATCCGAGACTATGGGCCTCCCCGGGGGCACTTTATGGGGTACCGTCCATTTATCTGGTGGTTTGTGGATCTTGGGAAGGATATAAAATTTCCGTGGTCTGGGTTCAACATCCCCTTTTAAATACAGTCGTTGTTTTTTATTAATGAATCTCCCATTATACAGACTATCCAATATTTGGTGTACCCTAGGCACCGTTTTTAAATAAATTGGTTCTGTCAATTTAATGTAATATTTTTGATCCTGTAATTGGCGATTAGCCTCCAATATGTATTGATCCCTTCCTAAAATCACCACCGCGCTACCTTTATCCGCCGGTTTGATCACAATATTTTTATTCTGAATCAATTCCTGTAATGCCTCCTCCTCTGCATCCGATAAATTTGTTTTTTCCTTCAATGATTTGAAATATTTATTAAAATCTTTTAGATCTTTTTTAATCAAAAAATTAATTTCGGGGGGCAATTTATGTTGTGGGGGTATCCAATTGGAGGTAGCTGTAAATTGCGGTATTTTCCTTTTTCGATTGTTACCAAAATATGCCGCCAATCTCAGTCTCCTATGATAATTTTGGATATCCAATAGGAGTTGGACTTTCTGGTTTTTATTCAAACCAATAGTGGGGACAAAGGTCAACCCACGGTTCAAAAGGTGCCACTGTGCCTCCGAAAGGCTGAAATTTTCAGCCAAAACAATCACATTCTGAGAGACAAGGGGTCGAAACCCACTTTCCCCCTCCTCCGCGAGGCTTATGGGGCATCTAAGTTTAAATAAGAAACCCAATGCTCCAACATTGCCCGGGCCGTCCCCCTAGTCCAATGCACATGGTCCTTTTCTGTAAGAAACTGCGTGCCGCTGAGGGCCGGGATGAACGACATGTTCCTTATAATGTGAGCATTCAGGGTTTGCAAGGTAGCCTGTTCCCCATGGGACAAGAACACAGAATAATTAATCACCGGTACCCAAATCTCAGCATATGGGAACTGTCGTTTGGCAGTCCTAACTGCCCCTTGCATTTGTTTGACCGAAGTCTCCTTGGCTCTCTGTCCTCTACAGTTGAGACCAAAGGACAAAATCACTTTCTCCACGGAAACATAGCTAAGGGATTTGGCCATTAATGCCTGAGCATGCCTGAAGTTAGCTCCAGGAAAACTCTCAACCTGTAGGTCGGGAATTGAATATCCCTTAATCCTAGAAAGGTTGGAGTCCCCTATAATGAGCCATCTCTTCCGCACGCTCAGACCCCAGTCCACCATTTTGCGTCCTGTTTTAATGTGTCGCACCACCTTAAAAAGATGTGGTTGTGGTGTAGATGTAAGATCCCCCCCATCATCATCTAAGGACTTATCCTGAAAAGAGTCCTCTGTCGCATGGACTTGTACAGTCTCATGCTGGGCCACTTGGGGCCTTTGCGAGAGAGATCTGAAGGCAGGCGCCAACACAGGGCTCCCTGTCAGGTCTTCTTGGATCTCCTCATCCAGCAACCACCTTCCAGAACCCCAACTGGAATTCTGGGCTTGTTGTCCCCCTGTTTGGGAGTCCTCAACATAATCCTGAAGCTCCAGGAGGCCACTATCCTCCCTAACAACACAGTTGTTAGAGTCTTTTCCCCTGAGTGGCTCTCCACATTCTTTAGGTTGTTCCACCTGTGGAGCCTGAGATGTGGATTCCACCCCTGTAACCTCCTCTGTCATAGTAGCCACCGTATGACTAGTAGGAGCCTGGCGTGTATCATGTTCCTGTGATACAGGTGTGTTCTGTGGTGCTGATGTCTGTTGTTGTGCGTCTCGAGTTGTTTGTTGAGTCTGAATGTTAGTCATATCTTGTTGTACTGTTGTCCCATGTTGTGGGCCAGAATCTTTGTCCGTCCCCGATCTGGACGTGATCAAAGCCTCCGCATGGTCCAGAGCATCCTGGGTTATGCGGGTCAAGTTCTTGCGGGCCCAGCGTTTGGCCACCTCAAACGCCGGTCTCCAATCTGAGACCAAATCCTTTTCCAGGTCCTCCAACATAGCATCAAGACCTGTCTTGTAATGTTCCTCAAGAATGAGTAGGGTATTGTAACCCCAATTGTCTGCGTTTCCCCTAATGAAAGCAACCGTCTCCGCGGTAGGGGATGCAGGTTTAATCATCGAGGCCAAAACCTCTACCATGCGGGAAATCATGCGTGGCTGTGGTTTATCTGGTTTGGGGGCCACATTTTGAAGATGATGTACCATCTTGATCACTGTGTGCAACTTACGCACAAGTTTACCAAAGGACGGGTCAGTTGGTTGCTGTCTGACCTGTTCCACCACTCTAGGTTGAGCAGGAAAAAACCTCTGCCCTGATCTGGGGTTCCCCCCGCGTACAACTGATGCGTAGGAACGAAGTTGGGGCTGGGGGTAGCGGTATGAACCAAAGGGAGGCACTGGCCGGTTAGGCAAGGGGTTACGATCCCGCCCCCCAGAAGGGGCAGGCGGTGCTCGGTCCATCCCTCGGCCAAAACCGCGACCCTGTTCTTGGTTGCGTCGGCGGGAGCGCTGGCGCTCTCTGCCATAACGCACCACAGTCCACCCATCGTCCCTGTTCTCCCAAGGACCCATATTGGGTCTTTTTTTACTGTATTTATTTATTTATTTTTTAATTGCTAGTTTTGCCTTTGTTATATATGTAATAATATGAATTTCTTATTTATAAAAAAGATATGAATTAAAATGTATAAAATAAAATGAAATAAACTGTTTTTAATAAAAAATGAAATAAAATAAAATCAACTTGTTTTAAATAATAATTGTGTGCCGCAACGGCAACGTTTCGACCCTGAAAGGGTCTTCTTCAGGCCAAGGCACACAACAAAAAAACTGCTACTGCTCTACAAGAGATGTTATCAGGTCGCTAGACAAAGGCAAAGTGAGCCAGCTCTTAAAGTCCCTTCTATTTATACCCTCCCACAACCACCTTGTTTTTAACCTGTTCTTTATTTTTAAAGAAACATAACAATGAAATAACTCTGTTTTAACTATGTTAACTTCCTTTTTAATACATTAAATTTTTAACCTTAACATGAATTGTTTTTTAACTCATTAATATTTATTGTAGTGTTGTTTTTTAGCCAATTAATATTTAAAGTAGTATTGTGTTTTAGCCAAATTGTTTTTTTTAATTATTAATCAATCTACCTTTCATCTTCTAATTAACTATGTATGAATTATATTTATTAATTAATTAATTTATTTATTTATTTGGGGCAAGGGTTAGAAACGGTTGTGGTTAGGGTAAACAATTTGGGTAAGGGCCAATTTTTTAAGGACAAAAGGAGGGAACGACGAAGGACAATAGGAAGATCAACTTTAGGTTTAGGCAATAAGGCCAAGGTTAGGTTTAGGAAATAAAACCAAGGTTAGGTTTAGGCGTCCAATTTTGAGATAAGGCACTGATCCCATCACTAGGATTAGGCATCCCAATCCGGGATCAGAACAAAATCACCACAATAATTAAAACTTGAAAAAGTCAATTACACTTCAAATTTAAGCCTACCGGTTCCTTCGTGTCCAGTAAATAAATCCAAGTCCTCTCCTTTTTCTTCCTGTCCTTGTCCGACCAAGAAGAGTTGCTCTGTATGCCAGCGATCCTGAGAAATTGCAGACCATGTAAAATAAAATGCCGAATTAGAGGGGTATTTGTCTCTTTTTTGTTCCGAATGTTATATCTATGTTGCATCATTCTCATTGATATTGAATGTTTTGTTTCCCCTATATATTGTTTCCCACATTCACTACAAAATATAATATACACACAATTAAAAGTCTGTGGGTTGAAGGATTGTTTGAGTTCAAAAATTCGTTTGTTGACTTTGTTCTGTACATATGTTAGTCTAACAAAATTCTTAAGGATAACAGTTCTTCTTACCGTTCGTTGTATTTTTTGCAATTTTGCCCTTACCAAGTAATCCCTAAGATTTTTGTTTCTCCTATATGCTGATATGACTTGAAAATTTGCCAACAAGCCTTGATTTTCCACAATTGTTTGATAATTGTGCTTAAATTTATTGTTCAATTTGGCACTCATAGATGAATATGTCGTAATTAAAGGAATAAATTCCTTCTCAATCCTTGGTTTTTGGTCCTCAAAGGACTTGAGACAATATCTCAAAAATGACCTTGAGTACCCTCGTTTTCGTAATACATCAAAAAGAATTTTTACCGCCTCCCAAAAATCCTTATCCTGGGTACAGATTCGTTTGAATCTGATGAGCTGTGACTTAATTAACCCTTTGTAAGTATGTTTGGGGTGAAAACTTGTTTTAAACAATAAGGCATGAGTATCTGTTTCTTTGAAAAAAACCTTAATGTCTAATTTATGTTCCTGATGAAATGTTGTTCCTTTGTATATTGTTGTATCCAAAAAATCAATTGACCGATCCTGAACCACATATTTCAATCTAATGGAGGGGTCATGAGTGTCCAAAACTTTAATAAAATGCAGAAAATCTTCCTTGGATTCAATCCAAATGCCAAATATATCATCCAAATAACGAAAATATTCGAGAGGCTTTTTGTCGCATTTGGCCAAAGCCTTCTCCTCCCAATCCGCCATAAAAATATTTGCATAAGCTGGGGCGAATCTTTTACCCATAGCGGTTCCTTTAATTTGCAAATAATATTCCCCATTGAATTCAAAATCATTCTTGGTTAAATTAATTTCCAATAATTCCAATATTTCCTTATCAGGCCTATTTTTATCTGGATATTTTTGAAAAATGTTTTTAACTGCTCGTAGACCTGATACAGTATCAATATTAGTATATAGGCTGTCAATATCAATCGTAAAAAACAATGAATTTGCAGGAATTTTTAAATTTTTGATAACTCCAATGAAATGATATGTATCTTTTATATATGATGGGTGTTTGACGGAAAGGGGATTCAAAAAATGATCAATAAACTCAGCAGTTTGGTAAGTCTCACTACCACAATCCGAGACTATGGGCCTCCCCGGGGGCACTTTATGGGGTACCGTCCATTTATCTGGTGGTTTGTGGATCTTGGGAAGGATATAAAATTTCCGTGGTCTGGGTTCAACATCCCCTTTTAAATACAGTCGTTGTTTTTTATTAATGAATCTCCCATTATACAGACTATCCAATATTTGGTGTACCCTAGGCACCGTTTTTAAATAAATTGGTTCTGTCAATTTAATGTAATATTTTTGATCCTGTAATTGGCGATTAGCCTCCAATATGTATTGATCCCTTCCTAAAATCACCACCGCGCTACCTTTATCCGCCGGTTTGATCACAATATTTTTATTCTGAATCAATTCCTGTAATGCCTCCTCCTCTGCATCCGATAAATTTGTTTTTTCCTTCAATGATTTGAAATATTTATTAAAATCTTTTAGATCTTTTTTAATCAAAAAATTAATTTCGGGGGGCAATTTATGTTGTGGGGGTATCCAATTGGAGGTAGCTGTAAATTGCGGTATTTTCCTTTTTCGATTGTTACCAAAATATGCCGCCAATCTCAGTCTCCTATGATAATTTTGGATATCCAATAGGAGTTGGACTTTCTGGTTTTTATTCAAACCAATAGTGGGGACAAAGGTCAACCCACGGTTCAAAAGGTGCCACTGTGCCTCCGAAAGGCTGAAATTTTCAGCCAAAACAATCACATTCTGAGAGACAAGGGGTCGAAACCCACTTTCCCCCTCCTCCGCGAGGCTTATGGGGCATCTAAGTTTAAATAAGAAACCCAATGCTCCAACATTGCCCGGGCCGTCCCCCTAGTCCAATGCACATGGTCCTTTTCTGTAAGAAACTGCGTGCCGCTGAGGGCCGGGATGAACGACATGTTCCTTATAATGTGAGCATTCAGGGTTTGCAAGGTAGCCTGTTCCCCATGGGACAAGAACACAGAATAATTAATCACCGGTACCCAAATCTCAGCATATGGGAACTGTCGTTTGGCAGTCCTAACTGCCCCTTGCATTTGTTTGACCGAAGTCTCCTTGGCTCTCTGTCCTCTACAGTTGAGACCAAAGGACAAAATCACTTTCTCCACGGAAACATAGCTAAGGGATTTGGCCATTAATGCCTGAGCATGCCTGAAGTTAGCTCCAGGAAAACTCTCAACCTGTAGGTCGGGAATTGAATATCCCTTAATCCTAGAAAGGTTGGAGTCCCCTATAATGAGCCATCTCTTCCGCACGCTCAGACCCCAGTCCACCATTTTGCGTCCTGTTTTAATGTGTCGCACCACCTTAAAAAGATGTGGTTGTGGTGTAGATGTAAGATCCCCCCCATCATCATCTAAGGACTTATCCTGAAAAGAGTCCTCTGTCGCATGGACTTGTACAGTCTCATGCTGGGCCACTTGGGGCCTTTGCGAGAGAGATCTGAAGGCAGGCGCCAACACAGGGCTCCCTGTCAGGTCTTCTTGGATCTCCTCATCCAGCAACCACCTTCCAGAACCCCAACTGGAATTCTGGGCTTGTTGTCCCCCTGTTTGGGAGTCCTCAACATAATCCTGAAGCTCCAGGAGGCCACTATCCTCCCTAACAACACAGTTGTTAGAGTCTTTTCCCCTGAGTGGCTCTCCACATTCTTTAGGTTGTTCCACCTGTGGAGCCTGAGATGTGGATTCCACCCCTGTAACCTCCTCTGTCATAGTAGCCACCGTATGACTAGTAGGAGCCTGGCGTGTATCATGTTCCTGTGATACAGGTGTGTTCTGTGGTGCTGATGTCTGTTGTTGTGCGTCTCGAGTTGTTTGTTGAGTCTGAATGTTAGTCATATCTTGTTGTACTGTTGTCCCATGTTGTGGGCCAGAATCTTTGTCCGTCCCCGATCTGGACGTGATCAAAGCCTCCGCATGGTCCAGAGCATCCTGGGTTATGCGGGTCAAGTTCTTGCGGGCCCAGCGTTTGGCCACCTCAAACGCCGGTCTCCAATCTGAGACCAAATCCTTTTCCAGGTCCTCCAACATAGCATCAAGACCTGTCTTGTAATGTTCCTCAAGAATGAGTAGGGTATTGTAACCCCAATTGTCTGCGTTTCCCCTAATGAAAGCAACCGTCTCCGCGGTAGGGGATGCAGGTTTAATCATCGAGGCCAAAACCTCTACCATGCGGGAAATCATGCGTGGCTGTGGTTTATCTGGTTTGGGGGCCACATTTTGAAGATGATGTACCATCTTGATCACTGTGTGCAACTTACGCACAAGTTTACCAAAGGACGGGTCAGTTGGTTGCTGTCTGACCTGTTCCACCACTCTAGGTTGAGCAGGAAAAAACCTCTGCCCTGATCTGGGGTTCCCCCCGCGTACAACTGATGCGTAGGAACGAAGTTGGGGCTGGGGGTAGCGGTATGAACCAAAGGGAGGCACTGGCCGGTTAGGCAAGGGGTTACGATCCCGCCCCCCAGAAGGGGCAGGCGGTGCTCGGTCCATCCCTCGGCCAAAACCGCGACCCTGTTCTTGGTTGCGTCGGCGGGAGCGCTGGCGCTCTCTGCCATAACGCACCACAGTCCACCCATCGTCCCTGTTCTCCCAAGGACCCATATTGGGTCTTTTTTTACTGTATTTATTTATTTATTTTTTAATTGCTAGTTTTGCCTTTGTTATATATGTAATAATATGAATTTCTTATTTATAAAAAAGATATGAATTAAAATGTATAAAATAAAATGAAATAAACTGTTTTTAATAAAAAATGAAATAAAATAAAATCAACTTGTTTTAAATAATAATTGTGTGCCGCAACGGCAACGTTTCGACCCTGAAAGGGTCTTCTTCAGGCCAAGGCACACAACAAAAAAACTGCTACTGCTCTACAAGAGATGTTATCAGGTCGCTAGACAAAGGCAAAGTGAGCCAGCTCTTAAAGTCCCTTCTATTTATACCCTCCCACAACCACCTTGTTTTTAACCTGTTCTTTATTTTTAAAGAAACATAACAATGAAATAACTCTGTTTTAACTATGTTAACTTCCTTTTTAATACATTAAATTTTTAACCTTAACATGAATTGTTTTTTAACTCATTAATATTTATTGTAGTGTTGTTTTTTAGCCAATTAATATTTAAAGTAGTATTGTGTTTTAGCCAAATTGTTTTTTTTAATTATTAATCAATCTACCTTTCATCTTCTAATTAACTATGTATGAATTATATTTATTAATTAATTAATTTATTTATTTATTTGGGGCAAGGGTTAGAAACGGTTGTGGTTAGGGTAAACAATTTGGGTAAGGGCCAATTTTTTAAGGACAAAAGGAGGGAACGACGAAGGACAATAGGAAGATCAACTTTAGGTTTAGGCAATAAGGCCAAGGTTAGGTTTAGGAAATAAAACCAAGGTTAGGTTTAGGCGTCCAATTTTGAGATAAGGCACTGATCCCATCACTAGGATTAGGCATCCCAATCCGGGATCAGAACAAAATCACCACAATAATTAAAACTTGAAAAAGTCAATTACACTTCAAATTTAAGCCTACCGGTTCCTTCGTGTCCAGTAAATAAATCCAAGTCCTCTCCTTTTTCTTCCTGTCCTTGTCCGACCAAGAAGAGTTGCTCTGTATGCCAGCGATCCTGAGAAATTGCAGACCATGTAAAATAAAATGCCGAATTAGAGGGGTATTTGTCTCTTTTTTGTTCCGAATGTTATATCTATGTTGCATCATTCTCATTGATATTGAATGTTTTGTTTCCCCTATATATTGTTTCCCACATTCACTACAAAATATAATATACACACAATTAAAAGTCTGTGGGTTGAAGGATTGTTTGAGTTCAAAAATTCGTTTGTTGACTTTGTTCTGTACATATGTTAGTCTAACAAAATTCTTAAGGATAACAGTTCTTCTTACCGTTCGTTGTATTTTTTGCAATTTTGCCCTTACCAAGTAATCCCTAAGATTTTTGTTTCTCCTATATGCTGATATGACTTGAAAATTTGCCAACAAGCCTTGATTTTCCACAATTGTTTGATAATTGTGCTTAAATTTATTGTTCAATTTGGCACTCATAGATGAATATGTCGTAATTAAAGGAATAAATTCCTTCTCAATCCTTGGTTTTTGGTCCTCAAAGGACTTGAGACAATATCTCAAAAATGACCTTGAGTACCCTCGTTTTCGTAATACATCAAAAAGAATTTTTACCGCCTCCCAAAAATCCTTATCCTGGGTACAGATTCGTTTGAATCTGATGAGCTGTGACTTAATTAACCCTTTGTAAGTATGTTTGGGGTGAAAACTTGTTTTAAACAATAAGGCATGAGTATCTGTTTCTTTGAAAAAAACCTTAATGTCTAATTTATGTTCCTGATGAAATGTTGTTCCTTTGTATATTGTTGTATCCAAAAAATCAATTGACCGATCCTGAACCACATATTTCAATCTAATGGAGGGGTCATGAGTGTCCAAAACTTTAATAAAATGCAGAAAATCTTCCTTGGATTCAATCCAAATGCCAAATATATCATCCAAATAACGAAAATATTCGAGAGGCTTTTTGTCGCATTTGGCCAAAGCCTTCTCCTCCCAATCCGCCATAAAAATATTTGCATAAGCTGGGGCGAATCTTTTACCCATAGCGGTTCCTTTAATTTGCAAATAATATTCCCCATTGAATTCAAAATCATTCTTGGTTAAATTAATTTCCAATAATTCCAATATTTCCTTATCAGGCCTATTTTTATCTGGATATTTTTGAAAAATGTTTTTAACTGCTCGTAGACCTGATACAGTATCAATATTAGTATATAGGCTGTCAATATCAATCGTAAAAAACAATGAATTTGCAGGAATTTTTAAATTTTTGATAACTCCAATGAAATGATATGTATCTTTTATATATGATGGGTGTTTGACGGAAAGGGGATTCAAAAAATGATCAATAAACTCAGCAGTTTGGTAAGTCTCACTACCACAATCCGAGACTATGGGCCTCCCCGGGGGCACTTTATGGGGTACCGTCCATTTATCTGGTGGTTTGTGGATCTTGGGAAGGATATAAAATTTCCGTGGTCTGGGTTCAACATCCCCTTTTAAATACAGTCGTTGTTTTTTATTAATGAATCTCCCATTATACAGACTATCCAATATTTGGTGTACCCTAGGCACCGTTTTTAAATAAATTGGTTCTGTCAATTTAATGTAATATTTTTGATCCTGTAATTGGCGATTAGCCTCCAATATGTATTGATCCCTTCCTAAAATCACCACCGCGCTACCTTTATCCGCCGGTTTGATCACAATATTTTTATTCTGAATCAATTCCTGTAATGCCTCCTCCTCTGCATCCGATAAATTTGTTTTTTCCTTCAATGATTTGAAATATTTATTAAAATCTTTTAGATCTTTTTTAATCAAAAAATTAATTTCGGGGGGCAATTTATGTTGTGGGGGTATCCAATTGGAGGTAGCTGTAAATTGCGGTATTTTCCTTTTTCGATTGTTACCAAAATATGCCGCCAATCTCAGTCTCCTATGATAATTTTGGATATCCAATAGGAGTTGGACTTTCTGGTTTTTATTCAAACCAATAGTGGGGACAAAGGTCAACCCACGGTTCAAAAGGTGCCACTGTGCCTCCGAAAGGCTGAAATTTTCAGCCAAAACAATCACATTCTGAGAGACAAGGGGTCGAAACCCACTTTCCCCCTCCTCCGCGAGGCTTATGGGGCATCTAAGTTTAAATAAGAAACCCAATGCTCCAACATTGCCCGGGCCGTCCCCCTAGTCCAATGCACATGGTCCTTTTCTGTAAGAAACTGCGTGCCGCTGAGGGCCGGGATGAACGACATGTTCCTTATAATGTGAGCATTCAGGGTTTGCAAGGTAGCCTGTTCCCCATGGGACAAGAACACAGAATAATTAATCACCGGTACCCAAATCTCAGCATATGGGAACTGTCGTTTGGCAGTCCTAACTGCCCCTTGCATTTGTTTGACCGAAGTCTCCTTGGCTCTCTGTCCTCTACAGTTGAGACCAAAGGACAAAATCACTTTCTCCACGGAAACATAGCTAAGGGATTTGGCCATTAATGCCTGAGCATGCCTGAAGTTAGCTCCAGGAAAACTCTCAACCTGTAGGTCGGGAATTGAATATCCCTTAATCCTAGAAAGGTTGGAGTCCCCTATAATGAGCCATCTCTTCCGCACGCTCAGACCCCAGTCCACCATTTTGCGTCCTGTTTTAATGTGTCGCACCACCTTAAAAAGATGTGGTTGTGGTGTAGATGTAAGATCCCCCCCATCATCATCTAAGGACTTATCCTGAAAAGAGTCCTCTGTCGCATGGACTTGTACAGTCTCATGCTGGGCCACTTGGGGCCTTTGCGAGAGAGATCTGAAGGCAGGCGCCAACACAGGGCTCCCTGTCAGGTCTTCTTGGATCTCCTCATCCAGCAACCACCTTCCAGAACCCCAACTGGAATTCTGGGCTTGTTGTCCCCCTGTTTGGGAGTCCTCAACATAATCCTGAAGCTCCAGGAGGCCACTATCCTCCCTAACAACACAGTTGTTAGAGTCTTTTCCCCTGAGTGGCTCTCCACATTCTTTAGGTTGTTCCACCTGTGGAGCCTGAGATGTGGATTCCACCCCTGTAACCTCCTCTGTCATAGTAGCCACCGTATGACTAGTAGGAGCCTGGCGTGTATCATGTTCCTGTGATACAGGTGTGTTCTGTGGTGCTGATGTCTGTTGTTGTGCGTCTCGAGTTGTTTGTTGAGTCTGAATGTTAGTCATATCTTGTTGTACTGTTGTCCCATGTTGTGGGCCAGAATCTTTGTCCGTCCCCGATCTGGACGTGATCAAAGCCTCCGCATGGTCCAGAGCATCCTGGGTTATGCGGGTCAAGTTCTTGCGGGCCCAGCGTTTGGCCACCTCAAACGCCGGTCTCCAATCTGAGACCAAATCCTTTTCCAGGTCCTCCAACATAGCATCAAGACCTGTCTTGTAATGTTCCTCAAGAATGAGTAGGGTATTGTAACCCCAATTGTCTGCGTTTCCCCTAATGAAAGCAACCGTCTCCGCGGTAGGGGATGCAGGTTTAATCATCGAGGCCAAAACCTCTACCATGCGGGAAATCATGCGTGGCTGTGGTTTATCTGGTTTGGGGGCCACATTTTGAAGATGATGTACCATCTTGATCACTGTGTGCAACTTACGCACAAGTTTACCAAAGGACGGGTCAGTTGGTTGCTGTCTGACCTGTTCCACCACTCTAGGTTGAGCAGGAAAAAACCTCTGCCCTGATCTGGGGTTCCCCCCGCGTACAACTGATGCGTAGGAACGAAGTTGGGGCTGGGGGTAGCGGTATGAACCAAAGGGAGGCACTGGCCGGTTAGGCAAGGGGTTACGATCCCGCCCCCCAGAAGGGGCAGGCGGTGCTCGGTCCATCCCTCGGCCAAAACCGCGACCCTGTTCTTGGTTGCGTCGGCGGGAGCGCTGGCGCTCTCTGCCATAACGCACCACAGTCCACCCATCGTCCCTGTTCTCCCAAGGACCCATATTGGGTCTTTTTTTACTGTATTTATTTATTTATTTTTTAATTGCTAGTTTTGCCTTTGTTATATATGTAATAATATGAATTTCTTATTTATAAAAAAGATATGAATTAAAATGTATAAAATAAAATGAAATAAACTGTTTTTAATAAAAAATGAAATAAAATAAAATCAACTTGTTTTAAATAATAATTGTGTGCCGCAACGGCAACGTTTCGACCCTGAAAGGGTCTTCTTCAGGCCAAGGCACACAACAAAAAAACTGCTACTGCTCTACAAGAGATGTTATCAGGTCGCTAGACAAAGGCAAAGTGAGCCAGCTCTTAAAGTCCCTTCTATTTATACCCTCCCACAACCACCTTGTTTTTAACCTGTTCTTTATTTTTAAAGAAACATAACAATGAAATAACTCTGTTTTAACTATGTTAACTTCCTTTTTAATACATTAAATTTTTAACCTTAACATGAATTGTTTTTTAACTCATTAATATTTATTGTAGTGTTGTTTTTTAGCCAATTAATATTTAAAGTAGTATTGTGTTTTAGCCAAATTGTTTTTTTTAATTATTAATCAATCTACCTTTCATCTTCTAATTAACTATGTATGAATTATATTTATTAATTAATTAATTTATTTATTTATTTGGGGCAAGGGTTAGAAACGGTTGTGGTTAGGGTAAACAATTTGGGTAAGGGCCAATTTTTTAAGGACAAAAGGAGGGAACGACGAAGGACAATAGGAAGATCAACTTTAGGTTTAGGCAATAAGGCCAAGGTTAGGTTTAGGAAATAAAACCAAGGTTAGGTTTAGGCGTCCAATTTTGAGATAAGGCACTGATCCCATCACTAGGATTAGGCATCCCAATCCGGGATCAGAACAAAATCACCACAATAATTAAAACTTGAAAAAGTCAATTACACTTCAAATTTAAGCCTACCGGTTCCTTCGTGTCCAGTAAATAAATCCAAGTCCTCTCCTTTTTCTTCCTGTCCTTGTCCGACCAAGAAGAGTTGCTCTGTATGCCAGCGATCCTGAGAAATTGCAGACCATGTAAAATAAAATGCCGAATTAGAGGGGTATTTGTCTCTTTTTTGTTCCGAATGTTATATCTATGTTGCATCATTCTCATTGATATTGAATGTTTTGTTTCCCCTATATATTGTTTCCCACATTCACTACAAAATATAATATACACACAATTAAAAGTCTGTGGGTTGAAGGATTGTTTGAGTTCAAAAATTCGTTTGTTGACTTTGTTCTGTACATATGTTAGTCTAACAAAATTCTTAAGGATAACAGTTCTTCTTACCGTTCGTTGTATTTTTTGCAATTTTGCCCTTACCAAGTAATCCCTAAGATTTTTGTTTCTCCTATATGCTGATATGACTTGAAAATTTGCCAACAAGCCTTGATTTTCCACAATTGTTTGATAATTGTGCTTAAATTTATTGTTCAATTTGGCACTCATAGATGAATATGTCGTAATTAAAGGAATAAATTCCTTCTCAATCCTTGGTTTTTGGTCCTCAAAGGACTTGAGACAATATCTCAAAAATGACCTTGAGTACCCTCGTTTTCGTAATACATCAAAAAGAATTTTTACCGCCTCCCAAAAATCCTTATCCTGGGTACAGATTCGTTTGAATCTGATGAGCTGTGACTTAATTAACCCTTTGTAAGTATGTTTGGGGTGAAAACTTGTTTTAAACAATAAGGCATGAGTATCTGTTTCTTTGAAAAAAACCTTAATGTCTAATTTATGTTCCTGATGAAATGTTGTTCCTTTGTATATTGTTGTATCCAAAAAATCAATTGACCGATCCTGAACCACATATTTCAATCTAATGGAGGGGTCATGAGTGTCCAAAACTTTAATAAAATGCAGAAAATCTTCCTTGGATTCAATCCAAATGCCAAATATATCATCCAAATAACGAAAATATTCGAGAGGCTTTTTGTCGCATTTGGCCAAAGCCTTCTCCTCCCAATCCGCCATAAAAATATTTGCATAAGCTGGGGCGAATCTTTTACCCATAGCGGTTCCTTTAATTTGCAAATAATATTCCCCATTGAATTCAAAATCATTCTTGGTTAAATTAATTTCCAATAATTCCAATATTTCCTTATCAGGCCTATTTTTATCTGGATATTTTTGAAAAATGTTTTTAACTGCTCGTAGACCTGATACAGTATCAATATTAGTATATAGGCTGTCAATATCAATCGTAAAAAACAATGAATTTGCAGGAATTTTTAAATTTTTGATAACTCCAATGAAATGATATGTATCTTTTATATATGATGGGTGTTTGACGGAAAGGGGATTCAAAAAATGATCAATAAACTCAGCAGTTTGGTAAGTCTCACTACCACAATCCGAGACTATGGGCCTCCCCGGGGGCACTTTATGGGGTACCGTCCATTTATCTGGTGGTTTGTGGATCTTGGGAAGGATATAAAATTTCCGTGGTCTGGGTTCAACATCCCCTTTTAAATACAGTCGTTGTTTTTTATTAATGAATCTCCCATTATACAGACTATCCAATATTTGGTGTACCCTAGGCACCGTTTTTAAATAAATTGGTTCTGTCAATTTAATGTAATATTTTTGATCCTGTAATTGGCGATTAGCCTCCAATATGTATTGATCCCTTCCTAAAATCACCACCGCGCTACCTTTATCCGCCGGTTTGATCACAATATTTTTATTCTGAATCAATTCCTGTAATGCCTCCTCCTCTGCATCCGATAAATTTGTTTTTTCCTTCAATGATTTGAAATATTTATTAAAATCTTTTAGATCTTTTTTAATCAAAAAATTAATTTCGGGGGGCAATTTATGTTGTGGGGGTATCCAATTGGAGGTAGCTGTAAATTGCGGTATTTTCCTTTTTCGATTGTTACCAAAATATGCCGCCAATCTCAGTCTCCTATGATAATTTTGGATATCCAATAGGAGTTGGACTTTCTGGTTTTTATTCAAACCAATAGTGGGGACAAAGGTCAACCCACGGTTCAAAAGGTGCCACTGTGCCTCCGAAAGGCTGAAATTTTCAGCCAAAACAATCACATTCTGAGAGACAAGGGGTCGAAACCCACTTTCCCCCTCCTCCGCGAGGCTTATGGGGCATCTAAGTTTAAATAAGAAACCCAATGCTCCAACATTGCCCGGGCCGTCCCCCTAGTCCAATGCACATGGTCCTTTTCTGTAAGAAACTGCGTGCCGCTGAGGGCCGGGATGAACGACATGTTCCTTATAATGTGAGCATTCAGGGTTTGCAAGGTAGCCTGTTCCCCATGGGACAAGAACACAGAATAATTAATCACCGGTACCCAAATCTCAGCATATGGGAACTGTCGTTTGGCAGTCCTAACTGCCCCTTGCATTTGTTTGACCGAAGTCTCCTTGGCTCTCTGTCCTCTACAGTTGAGACCAAAGGACAAAATCACTTTCTCCACGGAAACATAGCTAAGGGATTTGGCCATTAATGCCTGAGCATGCCTGAAGTTAGCTCCAGGAAAACTCTCAACCTGTAGGTCGGGAATTGAATATCCCTTAATCCTAGAAAGGTTGGAGTCCCCTATAATGAGCCATCTCTTCCGCACGCTCAGACCCCAGTCCACCATTTTGCGTCCTGTTTTAATGTGTCGCACCACCTTAAAAAGATGTGGTTGTGGTGTAGATGTAAGATCCCCCCCATCATCATCTAAGGACTTATCCTGAAAAGAGTCCTCTGTCGCATGGACTTGTACAGTCTCATGCTGGGCCACTTGGGGCCTTTGCGAGAGAGATCTGAAGGCAGGCGCCAACACAGGGCTCCCTGTCAGGTCTTCTTGGATCTCCTCATCCAGCAACCACCTTCCAGAACCCCAACTGGAATTCTGGGCTTGTTGTCCCCCTGTTTGGGAGTCCTCAACATAATCCTGAAGCTCCAGGAGGCCACTATCCTCCCTAACAACACAGTTGTTAGAGTCTTTTCCCCTGAGTGGCTCTCCACATTCTTTAGGTTGTTCCACCTGTGGAGCCTGAGATGTGGATTCCACCCCTGTAACCTCCTCTGTCATAGTAGCCACCGTATGACTAGTAGGAGCCTGGCGTGTATCATGTTCCTGTGATACAGGTGTGTTCTGTGGTGCTGATGTCTGTTGTTGTGCGTCTCGAGTTGTTTGTTGAGTCTGAATGTTAGTCATATCTTGTTGTACTGTTGTCCCATGTTGTGGGCCAGAATCTTTGTCCGTCCCCGATCTGGACGTGATCAAAGCCTCCGCATGGTCCAGAGCATCCTGGGTTATGCGGGTCAAGTTCTTGCGGGCCCAGCGTTTGGCCACCTCAAACGCCGGTCTCCAATCTGAGACCAAATCCTTTTCCAGGTCCTCCAACATAGCATCAAGACCTGTCTTGTAATGTTCCTCAAGAATGAGTAGGGTATTGTAACCCCAATTGTCTGCGTTTCCCCTAATGAAAGCAACCGTCTCCGCGGTAGGGGATGCAGGTTTAATCATCGAGGCCAAAACCTCTACCATGCGGGAAATCATGCGTGGCTGTGGTTTATCTGGTTTGGGGGCCACATTTTGAAGATGATGTACCATCTTGATCACTGTGTGCAACTTACGCACAAGTTTACCAAAGGACGGGTCAGTTGGTTGCTGTCTGACCTGTTCCACCACTCTAGGTTGAGCAGGAAAAAACCTCTGCCCTGATCTGGGGTTCCCCCCGCGTACAACTGATGCGTAGGAACGAAGTTGGGGCTGGGGGTAGCGGTATGAACCAAAGGGAGGCACTGGCCGGTTAGGCAAGGGGTTACGATCCCGCCCCCCAGAAGGGGCAGGCGGTGCTCGGTCCATCCCTCGGCCAAAACCGCGACCCTGTTCTTGGTTGCGTCGGCGGGAGCGCTGGCGCTCTCTGCCATAACGCACCACAGTCCACCCATCGTCCCTGTTCTCCCAAGGACCCATATTGGGTCTTTTTTTACTGTATTTATTTATTTATTTTTTAATTGCTAGTTTTGCCTTTGTTATATATGTAATAATATGAATTTCTTATTTATAAAAAAGATATGAATTAAAATGTATAAAATAAAATGAAATAAACTGTTTTTAATAAAAAATGAAATAAAATAAAATCAACTTGTTTTAAATAATAATTGTGTGCCGCAACGGCAACGTTTCGACCCTGAAAGGGTCTTCTTCAGGCCAAGGCACACAACAAAAAAACTGCTACTGCTCTACAAGAGATGTTATCAGGTCGCTAGACAAAGGCAAAGTGAGCCAGCTCTTAAAGTCCCTTCTATTTATACCCTCCCACAACCACCTTGTTTTTAACCTGTTCTTTATTTTTAAAGAAACATAACAATGAAATAACTCTGTTTTAACTATGTTAACTTCCTTTTTAATACATTAAATTTTTAACCTTAACATGAATTGTTTTTTAACTCATTAATATTTATTGTAGTGTTGTTTTTTAGCCAATTAATATTTAAAGTAGTATTGTGTTTTAGCCAAATTGTTTTTTTAATTATTAATCAATCTACCTTTCATCTTCTAATTAACTATGTATGAATTATATTTATTAATTAATTAATTTATTTATTTATTTGGGGCAAGGGTTAGAAACGGTTGTGGTTAGGGTAAACAATTTGGGTAAGGGCCAATTTTTTAAGGACAAAAGGAGGGAACGACGAAGGACAATAGGAAGATCAACTTTAGGTTTAGGCAATAAGGCCAAGGTTAGGTTTAGGAAATAAAACCAAGGTTAGGTTTAGGCGTCCAATTTTGAGATAAGGCACTGATCCCATCACTAGGATTAGGCATCCCAATCCGGGATCAGAACAAAATCACCACAATAATTAAAACTTGAAAAAGTCAATTACACTTCAAATTTAAGCCTACCGGTTCCTTCGTGTCCAGTAAATAAATCCAAGTCCTCTCCTTTTTCTTCCTGTCCTTGTCCGACCAAGAAGAGTTGCTCTGTATGCCAGCGATCCTGAGAAATTGCAGACCATGTAAAATAAAATGCCGAATTAGAGGGGTATTTGTCTCTTTTTTGTTCCGAATGTTATATCTATGTTGCATCATTCTCATTGATATTGAATGTTTTGTTTCCCCTATATATTGTTTCCCACATTCACTACAAAAGGGTTAGGGTTAGGGTTAGGGTTAGGGTTAGGGTTAGGGTTAGGGTTAGGGGTTAGGGGTTAGGGTTAGGGTTAGGGTTAGGGTTAGGGTTAGGGTTAGGGGTTAGGGTTAGGGTTAGGGTTAGGGTTAGGGGTTAGGGTTAGGGTTAGGGTTAGGGGGGGTTAGGGGTTAGGGTTAGGGGGTTAGGGGGTTAGGGTTAGGGTTAGGTAAGGGTATGATAACCACGATGGGACTTTTTTCCCATCCTCAACGGAGTGAGCTACAGGGTTAGGTAAAAGGGTTTGAGCCCTTCCCCAAAAGGGAAGACTGGTGCACGGGCCATCCTCCCGCCATACTGTCCCTCCCCCCAGCCCCAATCTGGTTTGCGTGTTCGGCGTTTACCCGTACGCACCACCGTCCAGTTCTCCATGTTAAGTGTTGTTATTTTCTGTTAGGTAATTGGTTACAGACATCTGCTGCCTGGGCCTTCGCCCTAGGAGCAAGTGCGGTGCACTGTCCATCCAAAAGGGTTAGGACTAGATGTAGGAGCACTAGCTCCGAGGGCGAAGCCCCGGAGCGAGTGCGAGCGCACACTCCATCGAGGGGTGCCCAGCAGAGTCCCCCAAGCCCAAACACAAACATTAAATACATTATAGTTTTAGTTAATGTCCTTATATTAGGT
>NW_028146710.1:0-32743 GCF_056507025.1 Lutjanus erythropterus | reverse complement strand
GTTCACGTTCATGTAATTTATGTTTGGAGCAGACAAATCCACATTATCCTGTTTATTTATTTATTTATTTTTTGGTTTGATTTTTGCTGTTACAAATACCCATTTTTGGTAAACTGAAGAATAACGACAAAAAATTAGAAGATAGTTATGTCCTCAACTTATTTCCACGATCCAATACAAAAGTATCAGAACTGATCAATATTAGTATGCTCAAAATAATATAATTGATTTCAATGCATTGCTGTTTCTTATTAAATTCTCTCACCCCTTTTTTTTCTTTTTCTCACAAGATAATCAAAATTAATTAGTACAGAGGAATTCTCTACTCTTCTACGCATGCTTTTTGGAGTCTTACTTCACACAATATAATTATTACCCAGTAATGATTTTTCCATACACTATTGTGGTTTTAGTAAACACTGAGTCTTACTTTGCACAATACGACAATTAACCAGTGATAATTTTTCCCATACAGTATTGTGGTCTTAGTAAACTCTTTTAAGTTGGACTCGTCAGTGCACCTCCAGGTTTCTACTAAACCTTGGTTAAAAACTGTCGGGACTCTTTCCCATCTCAACTCTTATATCTTGACATCTTTAGTAACCTGATTTTTCCCCCTTTTTTATTTTTCTAAAAATCAATTAAATAAATTTTCAGATTCTCACCAATCAGAATTGTTGAATCGCAGCGCTGAGTGAGTCTGGTCTCGGGTCTAAGGCCCTCCTTCTCACCAGTCTTTGTGGGGAGGTTGAGGTTGAAGGGAATATCTCCTCAGGGTGTGCACTACCACCGTCGACCCTGAGTCCAGAAACCCTCACACAAGCGATCCCACTTCTGACACCAAATTGTAAATTGAAAATCTGAAAATTAAGACCATGACCCCATGACCAAGATTGTCTTTCTGGTGTTTTAATCGAGCTTTGCAAAGGATCAGTACACAGTCACACTCAAAGTGTAAAAGGAACTGATAATCAAGTCAAGAATGTAAATCTGTCTTACAGGGTTAGGAGATGAAGGAGGTTGGGTCAGGATGGACCTGAACTGCTTATCGGGAGAGTCAGGATGTGATTGTGTTATCAGAAGTTGTTCTTCCAAAGGGAAAACAGCTGTGTGTACAAGGACGAGTAACCAGTTAGTGCCTGACAGAACATGCGAAATAACTAAGAGGAACAACAGTGACCAGTTTGGTGAATAATTTTCCCACCACAGTGGTTACACAGCGTTGGGTAATTTCTCTATCATCCCTGGACACATCAAGTCCATAAATACTGGGCAACAGGTCCCACTCGTTACAACGCAGACATTCTTCCTCTGTGGGCATAGAGTCACAGCATTCACAGGAGCACAACCAATCTTCACAGATTCACAGACATGCAGCAGCTGCTTCACCCTCATCTGCCCGTTGCCCCTCTCTCTCTATCCTCATCCGCTCTTTGTTTGTAGGAACTCAAACTCCTCATCCGTATACTCGGGCTTAAATAAGTACTGGCAGCCACTGAAATCAAAGGTCTCATCTACATTCTCCAAATCAGGTAAATATTTAGCCATGACACTTCAATCGGCCTAGTAAACTCTCACCTGTACTATGGGACAACCAACTGACTTTTACAAGTCATGGCTCCTCAGTTTTCTTCCAGTAACAAGCAAAGATCCCGTGAGATTTTGTCACACACAGTCCGGAGCAAGTGAAGGGTAAGACAGACGCTTCGCATGCTGTTGACAGAGATAAAACTGGCAATCTGAGCGGGTCTGTGGTGAAAAAAAGCACTTTCAATGCAAGAACTTGTACGGGACACATTTGTCCAATGTATACTGTTGTACTTATTTCGCAGCTGCCAGCTGCATCTGCTTTCCTCAATACTGGACCAATTTCAAAACGAGCTGTCTCAATCAAGGCCAAGGTTGAAAATTTCCAAAGTTGTCCTTTAATACTCACTCATAATTACACCATGTCTTGATGGAGACTACATTCTATGAAATTTTCTGACCATTCTATGGCCATTATCACTAAAGGCTAAAACACACCGGGCCATGCTGCATCACTCTCGTCCAAGACAGTGTGCTTGGAATATATCTCGACCTCAGCATCTCTGACCCTCCATCTTTGCCATCAAGCTAGCGTGTGTTGTGAGACTGAGCTCCTGTCTGTGCAGGAGAGCAGAGGCAGTGGTCTGAAGAAGTGTCTGTGTGTTAAAGTGATAGTTCACCCAAAAATGAAATTCCACTCATGCCATTTACACCATGTTTTTAGCCTAAACAGGGCTGTACAGTGCGACAATTTTCGACGTAATTTGGTAATAAAAATCATTCTGTGCGAAGAGAAATACGTGTCCACTCGCACAAGTGTGAAGGAGTTGCGCTGGTATCATGTCTAAAAAAAAATAGTAGGGAAAACAAGGCTATAGGCCACATACGGCCTGCGAGATAATTTCACGTGTCTGTTATGAATGGCCCATCGGTAAATAGCACTCCCACCACTCATACTACAAATCCCACAACGCACTGCGTCAGCTGCCGCGCAACTCGAGAAATAAATCAGCTCGCAGTCGCGAAGACGCAGGTCAATATGTTCATCTGTACCTGATGGGCTGATGGGTTTGTAATATTATTATATGAGCATATTTTTATGCCAAATGCAGTGCCATTGAGGGTTTGCATGATTAAAGTGTGCGATATCTTGTGTGCAGACAAAAAGCAAGCATTTTCAAATGTAACCCCCACCTGGATATGTGAGCTGAAATATTCTGAGCTGAAATATTCTCGTTTTCTTTTGTTATTGTTGAAGAAAAAAAATATTTTAAATCCTATTTATTTTATTGAGGAAAAAGTTGTTGCAGTCTGGCTGTTCAAATTCATATTTCTGAATAAAACATAGTCAGTTTTAGACAGTTTAATAAATGTTAATCCTGTTTGGCCCGCGACTTAGACTGTGTTTTAAATTTTGGCCCTTTCTGTGTTTGAGTTTGACACCCCTGCTATAGGCCGTCTCTTGTCCTATACGTCAGTTGTTGTAGCAATGCTTCACGGGAGTTGTAGTTCTAAGTGTGTACGGTCCTTCTCAATCCGAATACAAAAGAACTACATTTCCGGGTAAACAAACCAAAAAAGCACTGTTTTGTAAATATTGTGTGGCGGCAGGTGAACTGATGGCAGGGAATACGCCATACATCACAGGGAGTACAATCTTTAAACGTGACAACGTTTATAAACACAGTATTACAAAGCGACACATCACCTGTAGAGATGCTCACCTCGCCTCAAGTCAAGTTGTTTTGTAACATATTGTTCTGTTTTGAGTGTTCAATTTGAATGTTCAAGTACGTAAAATAAATGAGAATTGAAAGATCTGCTGCTGATTTAAAAATAATTTCAGTGGAAACGTGGAAAAAAAGTGGAAATAGTGTTACTGCAGTATTTTATCACTAAGAAATAACAAGATTTGTATGCATAGGCCTATGATGAGTAAATGGCAGATTTTAGTGTTGAACAGTAAAAATGACTAATTTTACTATTTTTCTCAAAGATGAAACCCTAACATTACAGAATGCATTATTATAATCAGCAACTTTGAGATAAAAAAAAATGTGGTTTGAATGGGAGTTAATTGTCCTTAACATCTAAATCTGATGCTACACAAAAAGTAATAATGCATCAAAGTCAATATTTTGGTTAATCCTTGACATATCCAAGACTGATAAAAAAAAAAATGCCCCAGCCACCCAACATTTGTTGTATGGAAAATATCTAAATTTCTTTGCTTTTTTTCATAAATAATAACAGTGATATCGAGTAATCAAACAGGCATTTAAAGGGTTAAACTTCTCAAAATGATTGAATGTTTAGTTTTGGGGGCAGGACTGAAGTTGTTTGAGAGATTTATGCAGAAAAAAGTAGAAAAATATGAATCTGTACTTTTTTTAATGTAGTTTTTATGGAGGTGGACATTTTTGTCCTTAACAACCAATTAGGATGGAAATTAAGACGAAGCCAGGGGGTTAACATTTGATCAGTATCGAATTTAGCCAATAAACACGTTAACTAACTATCCAACTGTGTGTGCTACTAAATTTTTCTTTGTGCTATTAAAATTTTTAACTTGCTAGCACCAGTGCTACCACCTAAAAAAGTAAGTGTACAGCCCTGCTAAATGTCATCTGTAGCCTTTCAGGTCCAAATGCTCTGTAGTCATGGTAATGGGGTCCTTTGATGAGAGGGTCCTGCAAGGACAAATGGACCACGCTCATTCCAGCCCAGGTGCCCCACTCCCAAAGCAAAACAGCTACGAAGATCTAGAGAGGGACAGCAGAGAGGAGGGAGGGAGGGGGATCGTGTGTGAAGTGCCGACTGATAGAAAACTTTTTTGATGATAAATCCTGATGGTACTGAACAGTTATCTGATTAAAATATCTGTCTGAAACAGACAGATGCTCGGCTACGCTATGAAATGTTTGTCACTTCACTGCATTATTCTGAAGCCTGCAGTGTGTTTTGGCCTTTGGGAAAAAAGTGTATAGTTTTTTTTAAGGCTGCCTCAAGGGTTAAAGGGATATTTTTCAAGTGTTTAAAGTGTAATTCAAATGAAACTTTATTCAATCAAATACATTAACCTAAATGACAAATATGCCCAGAAACCCTCAGAGGCACTGCATTTGGCATAAAAATACATGCTCAAATAATTACATGACAAACCCAAGTCCATCAGGCACAGATGAGCATACTGACCTGCTCAATTTAACATTAAGGCCAAAACGCACTAAAAACTTCAATAGTTAAGTCAATTGAAGCTTCTAATAGCGCACTGCACTGTAGCGATACTAATTTCAAACAAGGTAAACTTCCAGCTCTCCTCACAGATCAACGATAAAGAAGGGCACTACTTAATGGTCAAAGGTTTAATTGACCACAAACAAGTTACATTATTGAATGTTTATAGACCACCAGGAAATAATAAACAGCTGATCAAAAAAGTTTTTAATCTTAGATCTGGTGTGTGATATAGTGTCAGGTGTGTTGGTATGTGGGGGAGACTGGAATATCCAACTTTATCCCTCCATGGACTCCTCAAACAAAACAAAACAAAAAAATAATAAGACCTGAAGCAGTATACATCAAAAAATTGCTTAAATAATTTGGTATGGTACATGTGTGGAGGGAGCTAGACCCACTTGATAGATGCTTTACTTTTTTTTTCTCATGCTCATTCTGTATATTCAAGAATTGATTATTTTTTTATGTTTAATTCAGATCACCACAGGATTACCAAATGTAACATTGGGGTAAGGGGCATCTCTGATCATGCAGGGGTATATTTAACACTGCATTTTGACAGCAAGCCCAAAGACACATTGTGGAGATTTAACACTAATCTTTTGAATGATCCTCAATGTCAGAAATACAAAAAGGGAGAATTTCAAGAATACATGACCCATAATGACAATGGCACAGTGTCTCCCAGTACACTGTGGGACGCTGCAAAAGCTGTTATAAGAGGTAAACTTATCATGTGGTCAGCTCAGAAGAAGAAGGAAAAAGAGAAACAAGGATTTGACTGAAAACTTAAAGTCTTTGGAGAATAAACACCCATTGGAATGGTATTAAACCTTTAGAGAGATTATAATACCAGTTCTTAAGGAATGTTTTAATTATGTTCTTCGAGGGGGGGAGACTCCATCGTCCTGGACACAAGCAGTAATTTTAGTAATTCCTAACACGGGTAAAGATAAGTCTAGTTCTTACAGACCCATATCTGTTTTAAATATGGAGGAAAATATAATCCTGGATTTGACAGATACAGACCAAACTGGTTTTGTAAAAAACAGGCAGACCCAGGACAATGTGAGGCGGGCTTCCACCTCATTGAGTATATGAGAAACAGTGGATAGAGAATCTATTGCCGAGAAAGCTTTTGATTCTGTTCGATGGGAATATTTATACTTGGTTCTTAGACGATTTGGTTTTAACAGCCAGGTAGTTGGATGCCTGAAATCTTTACCTTCATTGCTCTCCCACAGCCAGAATTAAAATAAATGGGAATTTATCTAAAACAGCGTCTCTTGAGAGGGGATGTTGTCAGGGATGCCCCCTCAGCCCTACACTTTTCGCCCTCTTTATTGAGCCACTAGCACAGGAAATCGGAGAAGATAATGACGTAACAGGCATATTGATTGGAGATACACAACACAAGACCTGTCTGTACGCAGATGACATTCTTGTGACGCTTACCAACCCTAATGAAAGCTTGCCTAAATTACTGTCTCTTCTTAAAGTATTTGGTTCATACTCCGGGTACAAATTGAACTTACAGAAAACCCAAACTTTTTACTATGAACCACAAGAAAAAGTTTACAGATTATGTCATTTTAAATGGAAGGGTGACATAATTAAATACCTGGGAGTACAAATACCTAGAGATCTAACTGCCATCTATGAACATAACTATACTCATATAACAGCGGATATTAAGGCCGATTTAAATCGCTGGTCATTATTACCAATGAACACGTATAATCGAATAGACGTTATAAAGATGAATATATTACCCAGGCTGCTCTACCTTTTTCAGTCATTGCCTGTTGATGTCCCTCCCAAGCAATTCAGTGAGTGGAACAGAATGATTTCAACCTTCATTTGGGGAAAGCAAAGACCCAGGATTCGATTTCAAACATTACAATTACCCAAGGACAGAGGAGGAAGGGCTTCAGCCTGCTTAGAAGATTATTACAAAGCAGCACAGTTACGTTTTCTGTGTGATCCTACATATGATGCGCAACGGAAAGACATAGAACAAACTCAAACAAACATACCTCTTCAATCTATATTTGGGGAAAAATCCCTTCAGAAGAAATATTTAGACAAATTATCTAAATGGACTGCAGTCCCCTTAAACATTTGGCATAAAGAATTTAAAGACCTGAACTTCGAGAGGAATGCACGAATATTACACTGGGTGGCGTATGACACAGAATTCACACCGGCTAAATTTGAAAACAGATTTAAACTCTGGACAAATGCAGGCATGACCTCATACTGTATGATATCCTCCAATAGAGGCTTAGATACCTTTCAACAACTTTCAAAAACATATAACGTAGTAAAGAAAAGCAATAACCAGAAAATGGTTGAGCATAGAACCTCCTAAAACCTTTGAGTGGATAGAAATAGTTAATGACATTTATACTATGGAACGATTGACCTTTTCCCTGAAAAAAATGGAAGTCCTATTTGAAACTGTAGTGATTTCTTTATACATGTTTGGTTGGAGAAACAATG
The DNA here is from genome assembly GCF_056507025.1 of Lutjanus erythropterus. Lineage (NCBI taxonomy): Eukaryota > Metazoa > Chordata > Actinopteri > Lutjaniformes > Lutjanidae > Lutjanus > Lutjanus erythropterus. The sequence goes on along the minus strand of NW_028146710.1, from coordinate 25,474 downwards.
TAATGTATTTTTCCTATGCACAAACAGAGCAGACTTTTAAGTTAAGAAAGAATGGGAGACATCTCACTTTGAAGGAAACACTGAGGACTAGCATTAAATGGAGCCAAGGATCATAAAAACGTTTTGGACCTCAAATAACACTCATGGACATAAAGGACTTTTTCGACAATGAATGTAACCCGGGTTCATTCAATCCTCATTCTGTATGTTTAGCATTTCTCTACACCTGTGATGACCCTGTCTGTTTTAAGTTCTGTTTTTGTTTAAAAGAAAATAATAAAAATAAAGTTTAAAAAAAAAAAAGTGTTGTTAAAAAGGAATTCACATTAAAGCATTAACGCGTTAACTTTGACGGCCCTATTAAATATACATTCATCGCATAGTTTGTGTTTTGCAGCTACACCCTACCTCAGAAATGTTGTGTTTTTTGTCTGACAATTAATTACAGGAATATTTTTTAGTCATAATTTGTCTGCAATCTCATTATGTGAAATAAAAAAAATAGTATCATTAAGCCAGTATCAGAAATTGTATCGAATCGTGAGTTGAATGTATTGTTACATCCCTAGTCACCATTAGGGATGTTCCTGGTGACTAATTTCCCTGTCGATTAAGGCAAAATTGAATTTAGACTAATCGACTGGTCTAACACTAAGAAAACACTCAGAAAGCTGCTAAAATGTAGTAGAATTTATTGATTTATGATGTTAAACACTGTCCGAAAAAAATACTGTGTTTATTAAGAGCCATTTGAAGACGTTAATCACAGTCTACAATCGCAAAATCGTACTTTAAATGCCGCTGAAATGCGCGTTATTTTGCGCTGTGCAATACAAGCCTCACACATTGCTGTACAAAACATGACAACAACTCACTAAACGCTTCACCTTTTCAGACCAGAGGGTCACAGTGTCTGCGTGTAAAGGACCCAGAGCTAATGTTAGCTGCCAGCCTGACACACAATGTGGCTAATGTTAGTAATGCTAGCAGCAGCAGTTTGGCTTGCAGATTTATGTCCGTGTAAGTTCTTAATGTGGGCACATTTCTCCAGTCGAGTGAATACATATCAGCTTATTCTGTCACAGTTTTACATTCATCTGTCCGACTTTGCAACTCTGGATGTTTATATCAGCAAACATCCCCAAACATCATCCAGACTTCTTCAGGTTTCTTCTTTTGTTTTTTTTTTTCTCACTGCTAAGCATTACTACAGCAAACTGTTGCATGAAGTCAGCCTCTGTTTTGTTTACATCTGCCTACCATCACAAGAGATTGCGGTTCCTCTGGTATATAAACTTGATAAGACTGAGGCTAAGAGTGACCCGGAGCACTTTTGAAGAAAATGTAAAAGATTTCATTGCCAGTGATTTATTATGAATGTACAATTCAATTTTCCAAAAATGTTTTTGTATACTGCCGATTACAGGTCTTACAAAGAAAGAAAATTTGAATTAGCAAAGGTCAGACTTTAAATAGAATGGAATTGGCCATGGACACTGCAATCTATACAATTCTAATCATACAGTTGGTCTAATAATGTTGGTTGGTTAATGGTTTAATAATTTGTGTATCAATTACTTTGTGGCTGATCAGGTTAATTATCAGCTAATTATTGTCAGTTTCTAACTGCAGTATGCAATAAATGGTTGCCCTTTGTGTGTGTTTACCTGTCACTCACTACTGAAAGTACACAACACAATAAAAACCCGATATTTTTATAATAGTGAAATATAAAATGAGTTTTTACGTTGTCTGATTGACTGCATTTATTTAGTGGTTTGATTAATGGTTTAAGGTTACGGGCTGTTTCCCAGAGTTGGGACAACCTTAAGGGAGACCTTGAAATACAACTTACGATGCACGTAGCGCTACGAAGGCTCTGGGAAACGGGGCCCAGGTCTGACAAAGAAAGAACCAATACTTTTATAGTCATACTCCTATTACGCTATACCACATGGAAGCAGCTTACCTTAATAGTGATAACGCACTTGCCACTCTGTATTTTACACCCAGCAGCAAAGTCTTGTAACACCAGTATACACACTGAGTGTTAAAGTGAAAAACATGGTGACACAAAACACTGCATGCCAAAAACATAATATAGGACAAGCAATTGTATAATTCCTCTGGAATAAAAAAAAAAAAAAAACATTCAAAAAACACAGAGAAATAACCACTGGCAAAGGACAATCCCATCGTTACTTTGTGATCATCTCATGAAATCTTTGAATTGATACAACAAAGTACGTAGTAATTTCTGGGGTAGTGGATCTTTTGTTTGCTCCGTTTTGTTATATGATTTTGTCTTTTATGTGATGCAGAACAGGAATTAGCTGTAAACCAGTTTTAAGTGAGTCAGAGCTGTTTAATTCTAACTGATTTTATTACATTATTTCTAATCTTTTCCTGCAAATAATAAATGAAATAAAAGTGAAAAATGTTTCTCATTTATCTCATTTACACATGAGACTCATAATAAGATATAAACATCACTGTAAAGTCTCCCTCTCTGTCTCTACTGTTACTATATTTAGTAAAACTATCAGGATTTTTTGGCAACTAACAGCACTCTACAAACATAGCATTAATTGAATCAAAATGTAAAGACTGACACATTGCATTGTCTTGTATTGCATCGTATCGTATTGTATCGTATTGTATCGTATTGTATCAGAATTGAATCGTTTCGAACCGAATCGTTGGCCGCTTAAAGATTTATAAAATATATCGTATTGTTGAACATGTATTGAGATACGTATCGAATTGTCTCAGTCAGTGAGATTCACACCCCTAGGCCTGATGCTATCAGCTAGTGTTTGTGAATCGTACTCCTTACAGCAGTGGTTCCCAGGCTTCTTTGGCTCGTGATCAAATATCGGCAATATATGGTTAAAACATATATTATAATGCTCTCTCTTAACCCACCATATTTTATTGAGCGGCTGAGGTTGTGTTTTTAACATTATAAAGATTAATTTAATTTTAATTTAGCAATTATTTATTTAAGTATCTGTCAAACCCATTTTGAGGTCCTGACCCAAGGTTGGGAACCACTGCTGTAAGGAGTACATACCAAATTCTGAAACTGAAAAGAAAAGATCTGAAACTGAAACAGAAAGATCCAAAAGTGAAAAAAAGATTTGAAACTATAAAAAATAATATTCGAATCTGAAAAGATAAAATTTGTAACAGAAAGAAAGAGGATCTCAAATATCAAAATAATTACCAGAGTGAATCATAATTATACTTAACCTGAAAATTTTTATTGAGGGGCAACACTCTTCTCTTCATAAGCTCATAAGCTCGATTCTCCTGGCTCTTATTTTGATAGAACTAATTTAACTTCCAGGTCAGATGTCTGCCTTTCAACGGTTTTCAAGTCAACAAGTAAGAAATAAGATAACACCAGTATAATTTACAATAATTATTTGGATTTCTCTCTTGTTTTTATTTCTGCCAGTAAAAATAGAAAATTAGCTCCCTTGACCAATTTTTCTTTGCTGGCTTAAAAGCACTAACTTGAGGGTATACTCCCTCTTGTGGCATAAATAGGCAACAATTTGGGGTTTCATCTGTACATTGTGTGAGTATACCTATGAATTACTGGTTAAAAATGACATATTTATTTTTCAAGGAGGAATCTGACTGTTCAGTTATCTCTGTGCAAGCAGCTACAGTCTGAGAGGCTACACTTGACATTTAGGCTAAAAACATGGTGTAAATGGCGTCTTTTTGGGTCAAATTTTAATGTCGCAACTTACGGACACTTGGATTACACCACATGAGCAGTATGAGACATTTTGTGGGGGTTTTTGTGTGTATTCTTTTAACATTTTAAAATTGGTCACTGTTCACTTCAATTGTACTGGATTTGGCTGCAACACTGTTTTCCACAGAAACCCCGGGAGTGTTTTGTGAACTGGAGATCTTCACTCAGTGAATTTTCATTTTTGGGGGAACTACTGCTTTAGGACATTACAACCTTCAAATATTAATGTTGTATTTGCCTTTAAACAATATCCAATGAATATTTATTATATTGATATATATTTTTTATTTTCATAAAGTTACTTTAACTTCTGTGTCAAGTCTTCCTGTCAGTCATATCAAAATGGAAAACAATACATGTATGTTTTAGCAAACAGGACATTGCAACCTTCAAACATTAATTCTGTGTTTGCCTTCAACTACAATGAAATTACATTAAATAAACAATATATCAATATATATAATATATATGGCTTGTGTCAGTTAGGCAATGAAGGAAAGCATCACTAAAGGCACAAATATTATAAGTTAAAGGCAAGATATTAGTTAAAAGCAAATACAGAAATAGTATTTGAAGGTTGTGTTGTCCCATTTACTCAGGGACTTATTGTTTTATGTTCAGATGTAACAGAGATAGCTAAACAGTCACTGGGCACTAGTTTCCTCTCTGAAAAATAAATGTGTAATTTTTAGCCAGCAATTCATAGGTATACTCACACATTGAACAGATGAAACCCTGAGTTATTGCCTGTTTTTGCCACAAGAGGGAGTATACCCTCAAGTTAGTGCTTTGAACCAGAAAACAAAAATGGGTAAAGAGAGCTAATTTTCTTTTTTTTTTGCCAGCAGACATAAAAACAAGAGTAAAAATCTAAATAATGATACTAAAAAAAGGGATCAGTTTTGGTGTAATTTTATTTCTTACTTGTTGACTTGAAAACAGCAGAAAGGCAGACAGTTGACCCGGAAGTTAAATAAGCTCTATCAAAATAAGAGCCAGGAGAATCAAACTCAGGCATAGCATATATGAAGACATGAGTGTTGCCCCTTCATACCATAGTAGGGAATATATCCTATAAATAATAAACCAAAATGTGAAATTGCTCATCTTTAAATCCAAAATAATTTTATAGATTACATCCTAACCAACCATCCTAAGCAATCTATGAACTTTGATAAATATAAAGGCAAAGGGCTGAGTTTCTTCAGTTTTCAGGACACATTATAAGAGACAAAATACTATTTTTTGAACTATGAAGGTAAACACAGAGTAAATGTTTGGAGATTACAAACACATGTATTAAAGATATTTACATCATATCGAAACAAAAGACTCGCTTATGCTGGTTTATAATGGTTTATGCGTGTTGGACTAGTAGTAAGAATTTTCATATAAATTATTTCAGATTCATCGATTCTTTAACTAGAATGTAATCTTTCAAGTATTTTAGATGTAAAAATGACCTTTTTTTAATTTTGGTTTAAAATATAGAAAGGGTACACTTAAGGGTATATTTCATAAACGTGTCATAAACAGACAACAACTCTTTGTCTTCATATGTGCTTAATTTATGTGCTATGAGTTATATTTTCCTGGCTCAGACAAATAGACAGTATATAGAATGTTGCATATATATAAGTTCTTGCTGCTCACACAAATTAAACAGGATTTTGAGCGGTGCTCCCTACTAAATCTTTCTGTAGCTGCCAGAATCAATGCAATTAAAATGAATGTTTTCCCGCACTTTTTATAGTTATTCCAATGTATTCCAATATTTCTTCCTCTTTCATTTTTCCATAAAGTGGACAGTCTTATTCTCGGTTTTGTTTGGAATAAGAAGTCTCCAAGGTTACGTAGACAAGTTTTACAGAGGCCCAAAGCTCAGGGCGGAATGGTGTTACCAAACTTCCTGTACTATTATTGGGCAACAAACATATGAAATTTGAACTACTGGGTCAAATATGGGGATGCTGAGGTCCCTCCGTCATGGTTGATTTTGGAGTCAAATTCTGTTCACCCGGTATCACTAAAAGCCTTCCTGTACTCACCCTTGTATTCTTCTATTTCTTGTTATACTGACTGTTATACTATGATAGTGTCCTCCAGTATTAAAATATGGATTCAATTTAGACATCATCTTGGCCTGCAAACACTTTATACTGGGGCTCCACTAGAAATATATATATATACATATACATATATATATATATATATTGTGGTGGATTTATTGGACCATGATGCTGTATTCGCTGTGTAAAGATTTATTTCATCACAACTTACAATTTACAATTTAATTTAGCAGACATTTTTATCTAAAGTCACGTACATCCGAGAGCTAATACAACACACAAGCAAGGATCTAGTCATGAGAGAACAACACGAATAAGTCCCATGAAGCAAAGGTCAAGTCTGACTGAGAGACTCTGACAATCGTTCCACCAGAATGGAAGAGTCTAGCAAGTGACCTTGAACTCTGTTGTGGTGGTCGAATCTGGTGTCTTTCATTTTAGATTATTAGAACATGATGTTGGTCTAAACCGTGGAAGAAAATACAATTGTATTTACCAGAAAATGTAAGTGGTTGTAAGTCACCATTTACGTTTCACTTTCAAAGAAACTGCCCATAAAAATTGTACAGATTTGATATTTGATTAGAACTTTAAAGCGGTGAAGAAATTTTCAGCAAATGCTGCTCTAGATGTGCTTTAATTTTACAGAAATGAATCTAAGGATTAACAGAAGTGTCCATTTCTTCTCTAAAAGATAAATCTGTAATTTTTACCCAGTAAATATATAAATAACCTGAGGCACAGCACATCTTAAGACAGAAGTTGTTGTCCCTTTATGCCACAAGAGGGAGTATATGTTTAATGAGCTCAAGGAATTACATACATCACACACCTTATGCTGTGGTGCTATAAAAGAAAGGCTGGGCAGAAATGTATAAAAACACTGCAAACTCTGGCTTTTTTGCAGAATACCAACCATGTAAAGGAAAAAAAATAAGAATACTTTATTCAAGGGTCAGACAGATACAGCTACCATTTCCTGCCACCTACAAAGTTTTAGAGGAATGGATTTTTTTTTAATTCGTATAGATATTCTGGGGCAGTGGTTCTCAAACAGGGGTCTGTGGCACAAGTGGATTGGTGAAAAGTTTTTAGACTCATTAATTAAAAAAGAATATCTAAATAAATATCTAGCCTATAGTTTTATTCATAATTCCAACAAATAATATATGTTAAATCTTAGCAGTGCCTTTAGCTATAATGAAATGAGACAGAATAAGCAATGCCTGAAGTGACAATAAAGTCATTTCTGGTTTTGGTTTAACTTCTATTCCAATTGCTGATTTGAGGACATGGACCAAAAAAGCAAGTGGATTTTTCATTGTTATTATTTTTTGTTTGTTTCTTTGTTTGTTTGTTTGTTTGATATATCGATATATAATGATATATTGTATATTTGTTTATCCTAATTATCAAAGTTAAATACAGTTTGGGAGGAATGATACATAGACCCCTCTTCAAGATCAAGATCCAGTCGCTCACCTGGTAGAACACATGCCTTATTTGCAAAGGCGGACTCCTTGTGCAGAGTGTTTCATTCCAGCCCTTGGACATGTGCTGCATGTCATCTGTTCTCTCTCTGCCACCTGTCCTATCACATTCTTCAGTCTGCCCTGTTATTGAAGCCAAAAAAAATCAAGCTGTAATGTTATTCAATACATAAGACATGATTTTTAATGTCTGTAATGTGGAAACTAGCTTCTAACCCCTGAGTGGAAAATGAAGTGCTTTTTACCAGCTTATCTCACTGTTAGGAGATATATTTTAAATTATGTTCGGATTCCTCATTAGCTCAACTGTAATTACGCATGTTCCATATGCAAAAACTGCATCCTTACTGCAGCGGCCCTGGTTTGATTCCAGTCAGAGTAGGGAGGAGGCTTAAGTGTTTCTTAAGCAGAGGAGAACATGACAAAGAATTGATGAGAGACAGTGAGTTAGTAAAACACTATGGATTGGACTGTGCGGGGATAACATTTGTGGTCGATCTCATGAGAGATGTGCTCATGTAACAATAATAATGATCAACTTTTTTTTATGTACCACTTTTTTTAATGTTACCAAGTACTTTACAAGATAAAATAAAACTAGACAAGGCTGATAAATCTTCCATAACAACAATGCCAGAAATGAAAGTGATCATAACAGGGAGACTTTGGTCAACTTTCCATTAGCAGAGTGATAACACAATTACAGTGCTTTCACAGTCTTACATGGTGATACAGTTGATTTCATTTCCACTGGATGCCCACATCTGCCAGGCTCACAAAATGGCATTCATGGACACAGGAAGTACAATTAGGCTTACAAAGTATTCAGTTCTTAAAGGATAACTTCAGTATTTTTCAACCTGGGTCCAATTTCCCCATGTGTATGTGTGTGCATGATTGATGGGGACAACTCATTTTGAAATTGGTCCAGTATTGAGGGATGCAGATGCAGCCAGCAGTCGCGAAACAAGTTGCAACAATATATATGGGGGCAAATGCCTCCTGTAAAACTTCATGCATTGAAAGTGCTTTTTTTTCACCACAGACCAGCTCAGATCACCAGTGTAAACTCTGTTAACTCTGTTAACAGCATGCAAAGCACATCTCTTAACCTTCACTTGCTCCAGGCTGTGTGTGACAAAATCTCATGGGATCTTAGTGTGTTGCCAGAAGAAAACAAAGGAACCATGACTGAGAGCCGGTCAGAGTGGAGTTGGTTGTCCCTGAGTGCAGTTGAGAGTTTCGCTATATCGATTACAAAAGAAAAAAAAAAAAAAAAAAAAAGATGCTGAAGTTGTGGCTAATTGTGCTACAAATTGATGCTAACATTCCTGTCCAGACACTGCATCTTGCAGACCATCGGGTCTGCAGTGTACACTTTTCCCAAGATCACTACTGCCAGCCCAAGAAGAGAATACATCCGATTTTAACTCATATGCTACAAGTCTTTAAAGTGGCAGAAAAATTCCTCAAAGTTAAAAGTGTTTGGTGTAAATCATCCCCACTATGGAATAATGGTCACCTTTTATCTAGGGGGAAACCTTTTACTAACAAAGCCTGGGAAGATAAAGGTATTACAACAAGATATTAATGGGGCAAGCACAATCCTTAAATTCCATACAATATTGACAAACATTCTCTTTTAGGGTCAGTTTGTAAAGCCTATAAAGTTCAGTGGGAATCAGCCTTACAAGAACATCCTATTGTAAGTTGGATACAGTGTGCTCCAGATGAATAGTGGCTTATATATATGACAAATTAATCTTACTTGGCTTGGGGGAGAGACATAGCTGAGGTGGAACAAAAACTGAAATGGGTTGTAATTTGGAATAACGTTCCTGATGCCTCCTAAAACCCAAACCATCAGTATATATACATTTGAAATTTTGTCGTAGAGCATACCTTAAAGGGGACCTATTATATACTCCACCCCCCCGGCCCTGCTCCATGTACGCCTCCCGCCGAGCCCACTCCACTGTTATTTGTCGCACTCCCGAGGACTTCCGAAGGGCTGGCGAGCGCTGCCGAGCCCGGCTACCGGCTAATCCAGCTTCATACTGGCCCATGTTGACAAAACAGTCCCCTGTGACATACTGTAGACAGAGAAAAAACACGGAGGTATTTTTCTTTTGCTGGCCGGGAAAAAACAACTCTATTCACTTCTGCCTGATGCTTGCCTCTTTAGGAAAGCTAAACAAAGGTAATTTTCCCTCACACCCGAACAAACATTTTCTAGGAGCCATTGCTCAACGTGCTAACACTGTGAAATCGTTGTAGACAGCAGAGCAGCGCACAGCGATGTAACTTCCGAAGCAGAGCGGGGGAGCGGGCAGGCCTAGAGCATATGCCGGGGTATGACCATATAAGTAAGTCTGGCATGCATTAACATCAATGTTACTAGATCGTTAAAAAAGACAGTAAAACACAGCGTGCAGAGCCATCCAAAACAGCTTGCAGGGCTCACTTCCAAATGCATGAACCTCATTATCTGACGCTTTGGAATCGTTTAACATGAGTATCCGACATTGTGACAACATTTATAGGTCAAAAAAGAGGAAAAGCATAATAGTTCCCCTTTAAACCGAGAATTAGGCATCAAATAGGACTAGCCCCTGACCCATACTGTTCTTTCTGTTCCCACAGAACTGTTGGCTCCTTTATTCATGTTGTATGAAAATGTGCAGGGATTCTAGATTTCTGGGCAAAAGTTGTTAATACACTGGCAGGACTAATTGGGGTGGTATTACCAATGCTGTACATCCTGCTGTACATCTTCTAAATGACGATTCCTGTCTCTCCCTCACGGCTAAAGCACGCAAAATCTGGCTGGCGGGCCTAACTGCAGCCAAGAAGATTGTAGTCCAGTGCTGGAAACTTCCTCACAATATCTCAAATATTAATTGGCTCTGGAGCTTTTTGGACATTCCTTACCTGAACTACCATCAGCAAGGATTATTGATGCAGGACCAAACACAATTTTAATGTGGATGGATCTGATATCTGACTTGAAAGACTTTCTGTCTAAATAGGACTGCTCTGATCTATCCTGTTGGTTGCTAGAGGGGAGCTGAGGTAGGGGGCAAGAAGGGATAGGGAAAGAGGTTGAGGGCTGGGGGTACATAAACCTAAAATGTAAAATGGCAATTTGCTGGACTGGCTTTTAGCCTATTTGTTATTGTTCCAATAAAAAATGAATGATAAAAAAACCTTAAGTATCCAAAAGTACACATTACAAAGTTCATTTCTATATACACTGCTTATTGTTTGAACCTTGAAACTCTCTGAAACCACCACAATGGTGCTCTGACTTACTTGTAGAACCATGATGAAACACTATAAAAACTTCAGCATAGAAATGCAATCAAAAACAAAAAGGACAGCTACTGTCATTTTTTCTGATGTAACTGTTAAAATCACAGCATAAAATCAGATTGAAGCCAAGGAAGTTCTCCAAGTCTGTTATATAACTGAGATTTCTTTCTGGCTTCAGGGGCAGTATAATTGTGTGGTATTTTTCACCCAAATAAAAACAATCCAACATTAAAAGCCTACCTGAAATTATTTCTCTTTTTCTAATTCTAACAACATCTTGAGATTTAATTTTGTCTTTCTCCTGCCGTCATTATTACTGAGTTTTGTTGGAATGAAAGAGGGAGTGCTTGCTTGGGCTTGTTACAGAGTGCCTGGATGACGCATTTCTGCTTTTGCATCAATCCCAGTTAAGAGTGGGTACTGTACTTGGTTTCCTTCTGTGAGGAACACAGCATGGGGCCAGTCGCATTTTAGAAAAGAAGAAACAACAACAGCTGACTTCAAAGTAATGACAACCTTTCTAGAAATGTGGTACAATCGTACAAGAGTACGATATTTGTTTCCAGAAAAACAAATACTCAAATAAAGTACAGTACTCAAGTAAATGTACTTTCTTACTGTCCGCCCCTGCATATATGGAGTGGATGATTTTGTACTGTAAATACTTACAGTGTGCAAGATTTATGCAGGCTCTGCTAGTGTCTCTAAAGACTGGAACGGTTTGTAGACTGCAAAGCAGTGCAGTCAAGAGTACAATTATTGAAAAGTCATTCATCGGTAGATGTGTTCTGAACATGTGCCTCCTTGAACCTGCTGTAAGTGCCAGTGGGTAATGGGTACTTGCTTCTGATAGCAGTGATGATCCAGCTTGGCAGCACTCTTCTGTTACCATAAACAAGACATTCTCCTCTGACAGCCCACTCCAGCACCACATGATAGGCTGCAAGTCTGTACTGGCTGGACGAAAGGAAAGGGTTAAGATGATTTAGAAATGTCTGAGGGCAAACTAATGCATGCAACAGAAAAGGCGCATCTGTCAAATAATTCTAGGTACAGATATTACATGCATGAAGACATATTATTTATACTTACTCAATGGATAGTTGACCATTTGGTCGATGTGGTTTTGGTTGCCTCCAATTTATTTTGGGCACATGAAAGAAGGTATCCAGCACTGCCCTGCTGGTCAGAGGGCGGAAATCCTGTAAGGTGGTGTGGTGGAAAATCTGAAAATTAAGACAGACACCAATGACCAAGATTGTCTTTCTGGTGTTTTAATCAAGCTTTGCAAAGGATCAGTACACAGTCACACTCAAAGTGAAAAAGGAACTGATAATGAGTCAAGAATGTAAATCTGTTTTACAGGGTTAGGAGATGAAGGAGGTTGGGTCAGGATGGACCTGAAGTGCTTATCGGGAGAGTCGGGATGTGATTGTGTTATCAGAAGTTGTTCTTCCAAAGAGAGAACTGTGTGTTCAAGGACGAGTAACCAGTTAGTGCCTGACAGAACATCAGAAATAACTAAGAGGAACAACAGTGACCAGTTTGGTGAATAATTTTCCCACCACAGTGGTTACACAGCGTTGACTAATTTCTCTATCATCCCTGGACACATCAAGACCATAAATACTGGGCAACAGGTCCCACTTGTTACAACACAGACATTCTTCCTCTGTGGGCATAGAGTACAGCATTCACAGGAGCACAACCAGTCTTCACAGATTCACAGACATGCAACAGCTGCTTCATCCTCGTCTGCCCGTTGCCCCTCTCTCTCTATCCTCATCCGCTCTTTCTTTGTAGGAACTCAAACTCCTCATCCGTATACTCGGGCTCAAGTAAGTACTGGCAGCCACTGAAATCAAAGGTATAATAATATAATAATATAATAATATTTAGCCATGACACTTCAATCGGCCTAGTAAACTCTCACCTGTACTATGGGACAACCAACTGACTTTTACAAGTCATGGCTCCTCTGCTTTTTTCCAGTAACAAGCAAAGATCCCGTGAGATTTTGTTACACACAGACCGGAGCAAGTGAAGGGTAAGACAGACGCTTCGCATGCTGTTGACAGAGATAAAACTGGCGATCTGAGCAGGTCTGTGGTGAAAAAAAGCACTTTCAATGCAACTTTGCATTTGTCCAATGTATACTGTTGTACTTATTTTGCAGCTGCCAGCTGTATCTGCCTCCCTCAATACTGGAATACTGGAAAAGTTGTCCTTTAATACTCACTTGTAATTACACCATATCTAGATGGAGACAACATTCTATGAAATTTACTGACCATTCTATGGCCATTATCACTAAAGGCTAAAACACACCGGGCCACGCTGCATCACTCTCGTCCAAGACACTGTGCTTGGAATATATCTCGACCTCAGCATCTCTGACCCCCCATCTTTGCCCTCAAGCTAGCGTGTGTTGTCAGACTGAGCTCCTGTCTGTGCAGGAGAGCAGAGACAGTGGTCTGAAGAAGTGTGTGTGTTAAAGTGATAGTTCACCCAAAAATGAAATTTCACTCATGCCATTTACACCATCTTTTTAGCCTAAATGTCATCTGTAGCCTCTCAGCCCGGAACTGTGCACACACCTGAAGCAGGTACACAAGCTCTTGCCCAAGTGGTGTAGCTGCAGCAAAGAAATTATGTTCCTCTTCTATATCAGTCCTTGGACATTTTCTTCTTGGTTGAGAGTTTGCAAAGTCAACTGTACGCATAACAAGTAACTATTTCTGAGAAGATCTCGCTCTGTCTGAGTTGCTTCCAGGTAGCATGTAAACACAGGTATGAAAGTATCGCAAGACCTTGTATATCTCATGTTGCGCCGCTTGGGCAAGAGCTTGTGTACCCACTTTAGGCATGTGCAAGCAACTCCGGTCTGAGAGGTTACAGTTGACATTTAGTCTAAAAATATGGCGTCTTTTTGGGTCAAATTTTAAGGTTGCAGCTTACGGACACTTGGGTTACACCACACAAAGAGTATGGAGACATTTTGTGGGGTTTTTTGTGTTCTTTTTCTACATTTTAAAACTGGTCACCATTCACTACAACTGCACTAAGTTTGGCCGCAAAACTGTTTTCCACTGAAGCTCCAGGAGTGTTTTGTGAACTGGAGATCTTCACCCATCCTCACAACAGCACAGGGATGAGTAGATATCAGGAGAAATTTAATTTGTGGGTAAACTATCACCTTAGGCTCTCAATACTTTCTAACCTCTAAATGAATGACTGTGGATTCAAGTTTAGTGTCTCACCTGTGATGCTGTTTATACTTTTAGGTCACTGCTTTATTTTACCATTTCTTTATATTCGCTTAAGAAGTAATGGCAATGCTTCAATTTGTGTTCAACATTGTAGAGAAAGGCTATGTAGCAGTAGGTTTGGGCCAAAAATACACGCATATGTGTAAAGCCATTGATGGAATTGTACTTTTGGAATTGGTTCTTAAGTGGGTTAACAGGGTGTCAAGGCCCATCCCTTATCTTGGGGCTCTCGAGTTGCTTACCTGGTAGTGCACATGCCCCATATGCAACACTAAAGTCCTTACTGCATAGCCCCTGGTGCATAGCCCCCTCTTCTGTGCTTTGTTCTTGCTACATGCCACAGCTTGTCCTGTTATTGAAAAAAAAGAAAATTATCATATTACATATGTGAGAGTGCTGTTTGTGGACTACAGTTCAGGGTGTAACACCATAGGGCCCTTCAGGCTCATCAGCAAGTTAAAGAATCTGGGCCTGAACAGGTGATGGGTAACTCCCCCACCCACTATGTGGTGTGTGTGCGTGAGTGTGTGTACATGTGTGCATCTTTGTAGGGGTAAAACTATATGAGTTAGTGGTCCTCATTGCATGTTTGCATTCACTCTGCTTCATGTGGATGTGAACCACAGAAATACAATGTGAGCTTAATGCTGATGTAGGTAAGTTCAAAGCCACTCGATAACATCAATCACACGTGCACTCCGTGTAATGCATACATGTGTATGAAGGACCCAGGTGCAGAGAAAACAAAAACCAAGTCGGGAAAAGTTTGAGTCTGTGACTTCAGACGCATTTAATTTGCACATGGGAATCAATAGTGGAATTGGAAATCTCAATTCTTAATGATTCTGGAGTAATCGTAATTTTGGAACTGGTTCTAAAGTAAAACCGGGTCTTGATGCCCATCCCTAATAGCTACTGCTATATTTTGTAAGCTACTTTTACAGTATGGCTTACAATTTATTCAAAAGATATTATCTTAACCCTTGTGCATTCCTTAATAAGTACAGCACATATTAGGGATGCACCGATCGACCAGAACCAGCCGGTTTTCAGCATGACCTGCCCTGACCGGTGACCGGCCGGTCAGCGTCACATATCTGATTCTGTGCCCGTCATTGTCACACACGAGTTCTGCACGATGGTCACGTCATGTGCGCAGCAGACAAACTGACCGCTGATAACAGCTACACACACAGAGAGAGTCAGAGAGAGAGAGAGAGAGAGAGAGAGAGAGAGAGAGAGAGAGAGAGAGAGAGACTTTGTGTGTGTGTAAACTCATGGACTCTCAGACTTTGTGTTTTTCTGTTTTTCTTGCACCTGTGTCCTTCATGCAGCTGTCTGTTTACATGAATGAGATGAATGAGTGAATGTTTGACTGTGGATTATTGAGGGACTTTGAACTTTACTACAAGTAAAGCTCAAAGCTCACATTTAATTTCTCTAAGTCCACATTCACATCAAGTATAGTTTACAGCAGACATACAAAAACAACTTTGAAGACTGCAGGATGAGAGCCAAAAAAAACCCCAAACATGCTTTTATGCTCCAATGGCAATGGGATCAAAAATCGCAGTTTTGCCACTAGTCAAGGGGACAAAAATATCTTCTGGATGTAAATTGGGGAGCATTTTCATTACACAGTTTATTTCAGAGATATCATAGCATATGAAGTTTAAGTGTCTAAATTAACACAAAAATACACAACATGACCAAAGTGTATGCAATATGCATTAACACAGCCAAAATGATGGAAAAATTAAAATCCAAAAGGACAAAAATGTCCATGGGTGTTATTGAGGGTTAAATAGTGTTCATAATTACACCATGTCTTAATAGGGGCTAGGGCTGAACAAATTTTAAGAAATATCTAGTTGCAATTATTTTGATTGATTTTGCTATTGCAATAGGATTTGTAATATTGGAGGAAAGGATATTTTTTACATTATTCTCAGTTGAAAAACACATTAAAATGATTATGGTGTGTTATTTTCAGGGATCTGCACTAAACTAGAGAATGATGTGTTGGCCAGTACACCTCTGCAGCACCACAATATTTATTTAAAATGGTATTTTGACCTTAATTTTGCCTTTAAAAAATGTTGTGCATCCTGTGATTTGAAAATTGCAGCAGAACATATTGAAATTGTGACAAAATTTTGATTAATTGTTCAGCCCTAATAGAGACTAAATTCTTTCTGTCCTATTTTTTGGATCAACCAATCACACCTTTTAAAAGAATAAGTCATACCCAGCAACAGCGTCAACCACACCTCCTCACCAAGATAAAAATTTCTGTCCCTCCTCCTTTTTTTTTCATTTTTTAGAATGTTTGTGAGTACCGCTCCAGATATTCAGAGGAGAGATACATGGCTTTCACTGAGATGTTGCAAAGGTCAGACTTTAAATAGAGTGGAATTGGCCATGGACACTGCAATCGACACAATTCTAATCATACAGTTGGTCTAATCATGTTGGTTGGTTAATGGTTTAATAATTTGTGTATCAATTACTTTGTGGCTGATCAGGTTAATTATCAGCTAATTATTGTCAGTTTCTAACTGTAGTATGCAATAAATGGTTGCCCTTTGTGTGTTTACCTGTCACTCACTACTGAAGGTACACAACACAACAAAAAGAACTGATACTTTTATACTAGTGAAACATAAAATTAGCTTTTAAATTGTCTGATTGACTGCATTTATTCATTGGTTTGATTAATGGTTTACAGTCTAATAATGGGTGTTTGTGTTGGTTATTTACAGTAGCTCATCTAGCTAATTATCAGCTAAAACTGTTTCATCTATATACAGTGTAATTACCACCTACTGTTTGTGCACTTTTGTGCCCTACAATGTGGCCAGAAAGCCCCAATAAATTTGAATTCATCATAGTCCAAAGTGACTTCTCCTAAAAATGACCTCATTCTAGGCCTGAGTATATGTTGCCAATAGCCTGTTCTGACAAAGAAAGAACCAATATTTTTATACTCATACTTAAGCTACATCACATGGAAGCAGCTTACCTTAATGGTGATAACACACTTGCCACTCTGTATTTTACACGCAGCAGCAAATTCCTGGAACATAAGTATGCACAGTGAGTGTTATAGTCAAAAACATGGTGACACAAAACATTGTGTGGCAAAAACATAATATAGGGTGAGTAATTCCTCTGGAATTAAACAAAAAAAAAAAACATTCAAAAACCACAGAGAAATAACTTGATGCTTTAGTCCCACTGACACATTTGGCACGAATGTAACGAGTTCTGGCAAAGGACAAACCCATCCTTACTTTGTGATCACGTCATGAAATTTTTTGAATTAATACAGAAAAGTAAAGTATAGTATAGTAATTTGAATGTCTTTTTTGTTGGTTCTGTTTTGTCATGTGAGCTTGTCTTTTATGTGATACAGAACAGGAATTAACTGTAAAGCAGAGTTAAGTGAGTCAGGGCTGTTTAATTTGAACTGATTTTATTACTTCATTTTCAATTTGTTCCTGCACAATAATAAATGAAATAAAAGTGAACAATGTTATGTTATTGTTTTTTATGCCTTCACAAAGGAATAAAAATATTTGTGCAGCATTGCGCATAATTTATATAAGATGAGATAAGTACTTTAACTTTTAACTTTTTTAAGCCAATCATGCAATTAACTAATCAGAAATTAAAAGCAGGTGCGGCACCAGCGCAAGCAGTGGTAGCATGACGAGGAAGAGAAGGAAACAAGGATGTTCTGATACCAGCCCGAGTCTCTTGCAAAACGCATTTTCATCCAGGGAGTCATTAAATCAACATTATTACTCCCTTACTCGAATTGAGAATTGTAACACCGGTACCTCCGTCCCCTCACTTTCTTCACTTCGGATCCACATACACTAATATCAGGCATGCCCTTGTCCATAATTTCTGGGTGTTAACTGGGTATCACGGACACTTACCCTCCCTGCGCCTCAACTTTGAGACTTTGACTTTGAGATTCACTGACAAACAGGGTGAAATAATGTGTGAAAAGAGGAACGTAGCGTTGATCCTCAGCACAACTTATAATGAGAACTACTAAGCAGGGTTAGTGTTATGGTTAAATTAGCTAACGTTAGCTACCATCCAGCCTAAAATGCCACAGTTGCCCTTGAACTGTCAAAATAATTTCTCTTCAAATAGCAAACTGTTACTAGCTGACATGACTCTACATTAATGTTAGCTAGCTAACAATATACCAATCACCAGCACAAAGACTTATTTATCATTAACTAATTTTAAACTTACTTCACTTTATTGTGCGGAGTTTTCCACCTCGAGTTTCTGGTCGGTCGGTCAGTCCCCTGATTTAATTACTGCCTGTTGTCGTCAACCCGGTATGCTACATTCAGAGGGCCCCGGAAATGGGAACGCTACAATTTATGAATATAACACAAGGCAGCTAGAAGATCAAACAACAAATACTGTCAGTCTAAAGACCCTGCTCAGTATTTTAAAATACGCAAATTTACTTAAATAAAAAGAGAAAACAGTATCTCTATGAAAAAAAAAGAAAAGAAGTAAAGAAGTTTAATATTAAGGATTTTCAGATTCAAAAGTAGGACTTCATAGTTCCTACTTGGGTTTCTTGTCCCAAGAAGAAATTTGTCTTCCCCTGCCTTTTCTGTCTCTTTGTCATGACAAAAATTGCATTTTAATTATTTTCGGCGCGATCTCATAAGAAAATTACCAAAAAGCTATCAATGTCAATTTTTTTTTATCATTCATCAAAACAGGGTTTGGCAACAAAATGAGACTTCATCCATGCTACATCCACATACAACAAATATAAACAGATATGATCTGATGAGTATTTTCTCAAATGTCTGACATTTCATATGATATGATTATTCATTCATTTTCTGTAACCGCTTATTCTGGATCGGGTCGCGGGGGCTGGAGCCTATCCCAGCTGACATTGGGTGAGAGGTGGGGTACACCATAGACAACATAGAGACAGACACACTCACACCTACAGAAAATTTAGACTCACCAATTAACCTAGCATGCATGTCTTTGGACTGCGGGAGGAAGCCGAAGAACAAGGAGAGAACCCACGCAGACACGGGGAGAACATGCAAACTCCACACAGAAAGGCCCAAATCATTTCAGCATTTAGTGTGAAGGCCTGTCCTTAAATTCTGTCATGATATAACACTTTACAAATACCAATCTGAAGCAGAGGGCCATCAGAAAGTACTTTCAGTGTTATTTCTGAATGGTATCATTGTGGGACAAGTCCTTAAAAATACCTACTGTGAATGGCAACAGGTGTCTTGTCCAATAAAGGCTAAATGCCCCCCCCACCCCCCCCCCCAAAAAAAAGTCAAACTAGAATGTTGTGGGTAAAGTGTCTGTTCATGGAACATCCAGTGCTGAAGGTGCAGAATGGTGTGACCAGATCTCTGTGCCATCATTCACTGCCCAGCTCTGTCTGGTCTCACAATGGACTCTGCTTGACAGGAAGTTGAAGTGATTGGGGATATGCCTGATCTTTTGGTAGACTGTATGCGTCTTGACCAAACTGCACATGCCCATTGCTGTCTCCAGTTAGATGGATGATGTCTACTGTTGGCTCTGAAATCAAAGACAGGTGAATTGGCAGTTGCAGGAACTATTAAATATAAAGCCAATATCTCAAAAAAAGTGAGAACTTTTAATTGAATATTAACAGAGATATTTATGCTGAATGAGTGCAATGACTGCAAGCAGGGGGAAACTTCTGACGAAGCTCTGTCACAAGTGATCTCTTTAGATGTTGTTATGTTATTGAATTATTGATTTTTTGACCACTTTAGGGGAAAGGAAAACAGGCTTTACAGCTTTAACAGAACATTGGCCTATCACCACTTTAAAGTTGTAAGTGAAGCTGTAAGTGGTGAACATGAACAAACAGTTGCCCATTTACAGAGAAACTTAGGCATTCATTTGAATTCAGATTTGTGACCACCTGACAAAGATCAATATTCACTTTATTTCTGTTCAGGTCTGCACCAGATTTTCTGCTGTTTGGTGCTGGGTAGGTACTGTACAGTGAATTTATCAGCCTTTTCACTGAAGACTGAACAGCTGCCTGCTGTTGCTGGAACCTCGGTTGATGATGTTGAGAGTGAGATCTGAATTTGCCATCTAGAAAATCAGAACAAATGGTTAAAAGAAGGTTAAAACGTGTTGGTGATGATTCTTTGTGATAATTGACTAATATGGATGAATGCACTTTTAACAAACAAGAAATTGTTGTGTAAGCAGCATTTTTTTAAAGAGTGATAAAAAATGCTGGGCACACAAGCTGCATAAAGTAGACTGTCTTCATAGAGGATTTTGGACACTACTTGAATAATGCTGCAACTACCTTGCTCACCAAAATGACCCTGTGTGTAAATAAGACAGCTCTGGAAATTTGGATTTGTTTGGAGAAGATATTTTTTCATTTTTCTACTTACTTGGAAATAGCCTATTTCCCCCAGCTTCCCAGGTAGGGATATATTTGACACATTTTACTGAAATTGCCCTCATCTCCGAGTCTTTTAGAAATCAATTTTCAGACACTTGAATCTTCTTTATTAAAACTTCTTCCAACAGCACAGCACAGCAGACAGAGCTGTGTTGGTAGACAGAAATAATATAACTGGAGATCAATGATCCTTATTGATTATTACAGCTATTAATATCAAACACAAACTTCATTATAACTTAACCAAACAATAGTAACAGAGTAAATGGTAGTCATCTACTGTTTAATACAAATTTTAATACAGCTATCAAGGTAACTGCTGCCTGCCTTTTATTCCACCAAAATCCTTTTTTTTTGGTGTGTCTAGCAAAGTTTTGGCTGAAGTCCCAGATCTAATCCTCACTGTACGCCACTGATACAAGTTTTTATACTAAGAATTTTTCTGATCTCTCTTCTTCCTCCCTTCAACTTGTTATATGCTTTGTTGAGCTCAGTGCTTCCATCCACTTCTCAAGATTGTTTTGGCTATAATAGTTCATCTTTGCTCTGGACAGTTCTATAAGCACATACTCTATTAAAAAGCAATAGTTCAGCCAAAAATGAAAATTCACTCAATATCTACTCACCCCTGTGCTGATGTGAGGATGGGTGAGGATCTCCAGTTCGCAAAACACTCCCGGGTTTCAGCAGAAAACAGCCTTGCAGCCAAATCCAGTACAATTGAAGTGAACATTTTAAAATGTAAAAAAAAAGAACAAAAACCACAAGATGTCTCCATACTGCTTTGTGTGGTGTAATCCAAGTGTCCGTAAGATGCAACATTAAAATTTGACCCAAAAAGACACCCTTTACACAATGTTTTTAGCCTAAATCTCAGCTGTAACCTCTCACAACAGAGCTACATGCACACGCCTGAAGTGGGTACATAAGCTCTCGCCTAAGCTGCACGACACAAGATATATGAGATCTCGCAATACCTTCACATGTCTGTTTACATGCTACCTGGAAGTGACTCAGACAACAGAGAGAGATCTGCTCAGAAATAGTGACTTGTTACGCATACAGTTGACTTCACAAACTTTCAACAAAGAACAAAATGTACAAGGCCTTCGACATAGAGGAGGAACATCATTTTGTTGCTGCAGCCATGGACTACAGAGCGAGAGCAACAGAAACCTTGTAGTGTAGTGTACAAAATCCTTTCCAGATTGAGAAAGGCCCGACTTATGTTTCAGGTGTACATGTGGCTCTGGTCTGAGAGGCTACGGTTGACATTTAGGGTAAAAACATGGCGTAAATGGCATCTTTTTGGGTCAGATTTTAATGTTGCAGTTTATAGACACTTGGATTACACAACACAAGCAGTATGGAGACATTTTTTGTGTTTTGTTGTGTTTTATTTTATTTATTTATTTTTTTAATTTCAAAACTGGTCACCGGTCACTTCAATTGTACTGGATTTGGCTGTTTTCCACTGAAACCCCAGGAGTGTTTTGTGAACTGGAGATCTTCACTCATCCTCACATCAGCAAAGGGGTCAATAGATATTGAATGAAATTTCATTTTTTTGGGTGAACTATCACTTTAAAGAATGGTACAACTGATGGATTGATTATTTATTAGAAAATAACTATCTTACAGCAACCAACATTTTAGCAGCCATGGCTGCCAAAGATAACAACCGCTTCTGAGTTAAGGGTCAGATGAATGATCATTCCTTAATATTAGAGATGGCAAACAATAAAAATTTATTTGTGTCATATTGGACAATTTTTGAGACACCCTTTCCCAGAATGTTTTGACTTCAAGACACTCCCAGACCATACGCATAAATGTATCTACCAAATTAACATTACATGACGTGCAATTCATCATACACAGATACTTTCATCAAATGTCTTTTCTTTGGTGCCTCGATGAACAGGTGCTATGGAAAAAAATTACACACACACAAAAAAAGAAATGCTGGCTTTTTTGACTGGTTGACCTTTTTTTTTTTTTTTTTTTATCAATTCCATGAGTGGATGAATGGAACACTGTAATCCTGAATAAGTTAGCAGTACTCTAGTACTTGCCTAACTAATAAACTCAAATGCTTGGGCTTATCAGGGCTTAAAAAATTGGAGTTTGTGTTACATGTAGTCTTTGATTACAGTGAAATAAAATGATTGACTATGCAACTCTGAATTTTCGTTCACCTTACTCACTGCAAGAGCTGAATAATGTTCAGTATGAAAACTAGGCGTGTCACAGTAAAATGCAGAAAAAGCAACAACAACAACATCAAAAACCCCAAATCAATAAAGTTTAGTTTCTTTTCATTTACTTTGAGCAGAGAGTAGTGCAATTTACTGGGAGGTGCTCAGACCGAGGATACACTGGTGTATCCCTTAATTGGGCAGTTTTGGCAATTTTCATCCTGCGTCATCAAGACCCACAAAGGGAGATCAAAGTCCAGTGACTGACAGAAGTTTCTGCAGCACTTGCACCTGCATGTTGTGAATAATGACACAAGCAAGTGGAAAGTGTGATGTGTGTATTACTGTGCAGATGACCATAATGCAAGCCAATAAATAGCCTAAGTAAACAAATAACACTGATCAGTTGCCTATATTAATTAGAAGATGGAAAAAGGAATATTAAATGATGATTAAAATCAGCATCAGAAAGAATACTACCAATAATCAGCCATTTCAATTTACAGATCTAACTGAATGCTGTCAGGTATCGAAATCTTTCTTAGATTTGTTTCTGTGAACATTCGTACCAGTCAGTTTGACCGCTGATACAGCTGTTATCAGCTCGTCATCAGTAACTGACGCCGCTTCAGACTAATGCCAAAAAAGGAACCAAGGATTTTTCATCTCACAGCTCTGTCTCCTCCGTCCTCACATCTCTGTCATGACCTCGCTGGGTGGAGCAAAGATGTGAGGAGAGGGAGCAAGTGGAGGAGATGAATTTACAGAATAAAAAGCATCCAATGTCCTTGTTTTGCTGCGCCTCCTTCTTTGGCTGTTCTTTGTTTTAAATGGCAGTTGGCAAACAGCATTTTGGTGATTTAATGCCACCCGCTTGATTGGAGTGTTACTTCACTTGCCAGAATGACAATAGTGTGACTGAGTCGGTCAGAAAACAGATGTATTTGTTGTATTCATCATGCACATGCTGTGTACCGAACTGTGACGCCAGTACCACGATTTTGATGATGATCAGGAGTCAGACGAGTCCCAGTTTTCAAGGAGCAGTAAGTAATTCTGGAGGAAGACATTTGATTGTTAAGTCTCATTCCTTGGTCATCAAATACGGATACTTTGGGTTGATGGCTTGAGCTGAAACAAGAAGCCCAAGAAACCAAGACAACTCCACACCTTCACACTCCAGTGACTCAAACATGCAGAATCAACTTTCTGTGAAACAGCTCAGGGACCTCTGGCCCACTCTTCATATGCAGTCTGAGGTAATATGGTTAATCTCTCTCACCTGTTTTTCCTTTCTCAGTAATGTATGTCACATTATGCATAGTTTTATCTAATTTAATTAATCTTGAAATCATTGGTTTTACTGTGAATTTATTTATTTTGACTTTATAGATTTGTTTGCAATGAGATATTGAGTTTATGTAGTGACTTTTATGTTGCAATCATTACTAATACTGCTTTACAAACATTTAGCCATAATAAGAAAATGCTGTTCTAATCCTGTTCTGATTTTATTATTCTTTTTTAAATAAAACAATAATTTATCTTAGTGATTCACAAACCTAGAACTTAATGTACTTCTTCTTTTCTGAAATGTAGCTGTATGTATGCAGCGTTCTAATGGTCACAAGAACCTGCCCTTGAACACCGAGTTTGATTGCCACACCCCTCAACTGATGATCTTATTCAGACAAAGGGCTTCCAAAACTAGACAAAAACAAGATTTCACGTGCTATGGGTGATATATTCAAGTGCACGACCAGCAGGTGATTATGCATTTCACAGGTTAAATTTTTGGAATGTTTAATTTGATGGTTCAAATGAACTTTAATTCCACAATTGCTCCACTGCATAGTCCCCGTTTTTGCATGTCCATGCTCTTTCTCTGATTGCACCAGATAAATCAGCACAAGACGTGTGGACTTATTTTCTGATGCTGTAGTGGCCAGTTGGTTGGAACGGTTTGGCATTGGGCTTGATGAATAAATTTGTCACAGAATTTACACTATTTTTATCCTCTTAGGAACTTCATGACATCAAACACAAGGTGTACTGCTGTTCTCCTTGGCCTTCCTGTGTATCATGCGGTAAGTTTCAGTTAAGAAAAACCAGGCCCATTTTTTAGTAATTCATTCATATTTTCATTTCTTTCTTTTTTTTTATAATTCAGGTTTTTATTTGAGTTTTTACTTGGTACATGACAATCGTACAGTGCTCTTTAACATTAAAGAACAGGGCTCTTATACATAAACATAAATGAAAGTATCAATGATATTACAAGGTGTGGAAGTTCCTAGAAAGAAAAACAAACAAAAAATAAATAAAATAAAATAAATATCAGAGGGAAGGAAATCAGCTGTCGTCCTACTGACTGACAGTAAAAGTAATGTAGGACCAAAATGGTTCCCATTCTGGCGCTGTGGTACCATCTCTATTATTCAACTTATAAAGCATACATTCATATGAAGCAGTCTTTATCATCATATTTACCCATTCTTTAAACGGTAAGGCTTTCCGAGTTTTCCAGTGTTTAAAGGGGACCTATTATACTCAATTTCGGGCCTTTGTATTTGATTTTGGACTCCTATAGAGCAGCTACACACGATCGCCCGCACAGAAACCTTTGTAGATCGTCAGGACGCTGTGCCTCTCGCTGCATCTCTTCCTTGTATTTTCTGCATCCCGCGAAAACGGTCTGTGTACTTTACTCCGCCCCCCGGCCCTCCTCCATTTACGCCTCCCACCGAGCCCACTCCGCTGTGATTGGTCACACTCCCGAGGACTTCCAAAGGGCTGACAAGCGCTGCCGAGCTTGGCTACCGGCTAACCCAGCTTCGTATTGGCCCGTGTTGACAAAACAGTCCCCTGTGAAGTGCCATAGACAGACAA
>NW_028146709.1:10000-33709 GCF_056507025.1 Lutjanus erythropterus | reverse complement strand
CTCCTGTTGGAGGAGAACTGAAGATCAATAATCTATAATGCAGAACTGTGTCACTGAAAGATTTTTTATGTGTGAGTTTGGACTCTCCAGCAGAACCAGTTTGACCAGTTTGACCAAAGGCTCACCATTAAGAATTGTCCACTTGTTGCCCGGGACAAATAAAAAGCCACACAGAGTAAATCTGTCCACTCAGTAAAAAAAACCCATAGATCCCTCCAGGCTGGGGTTATTTCAAACGGGATCACTTCTGACTCATTCCAGCTTTATAGAGGGAACAGACAGGGAGACCCAGCTAGCCCCGCCCTCTTTGCACTCGCCATTGAGCCCCTGGCGGAGGCCATTAGGAGCAATCCTAATATATGTGGCTTTGAGACTGGCACTGATACACACAAGATTTCGCTTTTCGCCGATGACATAATTTTATTTTTAACCAACCCTGAACGCTCTCTTTCTTACCTGCAGGAGCTGCTGGGTACATACAGTTCATTTTCTGGGTACAAGGTTAATCTTGACAAAAGTGAAATTTTGCCAATGTCTGTATTTGATTTCAGTAGAGTCAAGCATAAATTTCCCTTTAAATGGTCCCCTTTGGGTTTTAAATATCTAGGCGTTTTTGGTGACAGTAACCTTAAAAATCTCTATAAGCTTAATTTAGTTAATTTCCTCCAGAAGGTTGGAGTAGATTTAAAAAAATAGATGGACCTGCCTTTTACATTACTTGGTAGAATTAATGTTATAAAGATGAATATCCTGCCTAGATTCCTATATATGTTTCAGTCACTTCCGATTCTTTTCCTCCCTTAGAAAATTAATCAGACAGTTTATTTGGCATGGTAAGACACCAAGAATCAGCATGGATAAATTAACTTTGGGTTATGAGGATGGAGATCTGAAACTCCCTAATTTCCAGTTGTACTACTGTGCTGCTCAATCCAGATTCGTGGCACAGATGTTTGTCCCTCCTCCTTCATGGCTCGATATTGAAAGGATAGAGATGAAGACACCAACAGATTTACTGTATAAATGGGATAAAAAAACAATCAAAACTGCAACAGATAATCCTCTAATCATACATTTCATCCAAATTTGGTATAAACTCTGTGAATTTTTCAAGCTAGAAGGATTCCTTTCTCCTAAAACTCCGTTATGGAAAAATAGATTGTTACCCAAGATCCTTCAGAGTGACAACTTCAGATATTGGCAAGAAAAAGGTATCTGCCGCCTAGAACACGGTTATAAAGACGGATTATTTATGTCTCTAGAACAGTTAAAAGAAAAGTACAGTTTAACAAACAAAGATTTCCTTAGTTTTCTCCAGTTACGTGACTTTATCAGAGCCAGTCAAAGAGGAGATTCGAATTTACCTCCGACGTCTCCAGTCGAAGATCTGTGTCATGCTGGTCAGCCATTACTTAGAATCATCTCGAGGGTGTATACAGCTCTTAAGTCGACTTTATCAATACCAGATATGGATAGATTGAGGGTTAAATGGGAGAAAGACCTGGGAATAAGTATTGATGAGCAGTTATGGGGGAACTTGTGCAGAGATGGGGTCACCTCCACTTTAAATGCAAGGTATAAACTAATACAATTCAACTTTTTGCACCAACTGTATATTACCTCACATAAATTACACAAATACAACTCCAATATATCACCCATTTGTTTTAGATGTGGTACAGAGGAAGGAACATTCCTACATTCTACCTGGCAGTGTTCTAAACTGCAGGGGTTTTGGTAAGGGGTACGTGAAACTCTATCAAACATCCATGGGGTTACGTTTCCATTGGACCCTGGAATTTGTTTACTAGGGAACCTTACTAATTCCAATCTTAAGACAAAGTATGCTAAGAAACTTACAAAAATCCTTTTGGCAATTGCTAAGAAATGTATTGCGACAAAGTGGAAATCAGATGCCCCCCTCCCAATTAAAATGTGGCTGTGCCAAATCAATAGCTGTGTGCCCCTAGAGAAAATCACCTATTGGATGCAGAAAAGAAGTAAGACTTTCTACAAAATATGGCATCCATTTTTAATTTATATGGAAAATCTTCCAGCACACCAGGTTGACTAATTTCTCTGTATTGGAGCTTGACTTGACATGATTCATGAGCAGTGATGCTACCCTTTGTCTCTCTCTGTACCCCTGATTATTGTATAAGGTATTTTATTATTTATTTATTCTTTATTTTTCAAAATAACCTTTATTTATTCATTTATTTATTTATTTTCACTTTCTATTGTCTTGTCATTGTACATAATGTTTATTTCAGTTTTAATTTTTCATGTTATGGACATTGACTTTGATTTAGTCTTGTCATTTGGTAATGGTAACTTTGTTCCTGGAAAAGCTTAAATAAAATATTCAAAAAAAAAAAAAAGCCAAAACAAATTAAACTATTTTGATAATCAATGAATCATTCAAGTGATTTAAAGATTCTGTTTTCAGCCTCAAATGCAGATTTCCTGCTTTTCTTCATTTATTATCATATTAAACTGATCTTTAATGTTTGTTTAAGCTGATTAAAGCCTCACTGAGGTTCAAATGAGAGTTTCAGGAGCGACCATCAAATTCAAACTCATGACACACAGAGAGAGAGAGACAGCTGTGAGGAGTCGGCCATTTTAAATAAATCAACGCCCCGCTGGACTCAGATGGAAAGTTTAAGATGGCCGACAGAGAGTGACTCATGCAGCTGTCTGTGGGACGTCCTCTGCAACAGGAAGGACGTTGATGAGGAGCTGCAGTTGTGAAATCTGCCACAACATGAAAATAAAAACCTGTGAAAGTCAGTATTGTAACACAGCGTTCTCTGTATGTTTTAACTGTTGCCTCACGTATTACTTAAACTATCGAAGGACTGTGGGTGAAGAAGAGCACGGGGAGAGCTTCAACTGTTTTCACATGATCCACTTCTAATGTCCAAAGGAACATAGGACACCTGAGTACTGGCAACAAAAGTGACATTTCACATCTAACGTATCACTCCGCCAATCTTGATCATAACTCATATGACCTGCACATAAGGTGCGCCACATTATATAGATCCAGATTAAATTTAAACAGCAGAATACAACTGTAATTACAATTCATCAGATTATGTGGACACAAAATAGTGAACAGTGAAAAATAAGACACTCTGCTCAATATATCCTCACAAAATAAATCTCATCTTACAGTATCATCAGCTTCAGGACTTCAACTGTTCACACTGCAATAAAATCATATGTGATGTTTCTGGATTAATGACAGCTGGGAGACGAGTACAAACTGAAACTAAATCAACTAAATCAACTCAGAAAATGAGGAGAAAAGAAATATTCTCACACCTGTTTTCATTATGACACAGAAAAATACAACCTGACATCAAGAATGATCTGACAGGATGATGATGTTTGATCAATAAGTCTGTTCACATGTTCATGTTCTCTTGTGTTCTCCATGTTTAACTGGTCTGTACCATGGGAACCTTTAAATAATACACCACAAGGTGCAGCAGGAACAACAGTGTCAGGTGGAAATCCCCAAAGTTTCCATCAAAGATCCTCTGGACTCTAACCCACAGGAGGCATCCAGACCTGATTCCAACACAAACGTGTACATCTGAAACATGACACCCTTAAATTTGCCTGGACTCGTAGAGGAGAGGTGTTTTCAAATGTGACATCATTGTTTCCAGGAACAGTGGGAGGGTCTTTATCAGACAGAACTTTCTAGAGCTGAGATCAGTCGGTCAAAAGAGGCAGATCAGGGTTCATCAGTTTTACGCTCAGACTTTGTTCAACTAACTAGTTTCTTCAAAGTGTTCTGAGGTTCTAGCAAAAACTTCTCAGAGTGTTTTTGACTAAGAATTCAGATCTTTTTCTGCGCCAACAATAACTTAGATTTTGTTTTGGCAGCAGTGAGGTGGATCCTTCACACGTCCTGTTTCCTGAGAGGCAGTCTGAGTTCCAGTTGGGTCAGTTCAGACTGGATCAGTGCTGCTGTGAGCATCATCACATCAGCCTGTTTTCTCTGACTGTCTGTGAAAAGTTCAGAGAGTCTGTTGTGATTTTGACTCGGTTAAAGAAAGAAACTCTTTCCTGGTGAGTTTTTCTCCTGCTGATGTCATCATGTCACAGTGTTTCAGTGTTTCTGCTCCTGAACTCTGTCGGCGTTTCACACGTCACTGGATCTTGTCTAAAGCAGCGTGAAATGTCTGCATTGACTGATGGTAGAAATGTTTGTGTGGTGTAACCATAAAAAAACTGTACCAAATAATTTGACTTACTTCTCAGTAAAAGATCCAGTAAACTAGTTTGGTTTAATCTTACATGAGTAGTAGTTAATATTTACTGCACCATTATTCTCCATATTCTCGTTAATCATGTGAGTCAACTTCCTCAAGTGTCTCGTAGTATCACTGTCATTATTGGTAATATTGTGCAAGAAGGCCATGTAACAGGAAATGACATCACAGAGAAAAGCACCTGATGATCCAACCTGTTGTGTACCAGTCAGAAAATCTTTAAAATATAATAAGATCTTTGTTTTAGAATGATCAATGCTTTGGTTTACATGTTAAATAGCCTGACTGCAGGAAAACACCAATCATTCATCATAATTATAAAAATGAGTATTTACTTTAAAAAAGATGTTTCAGATCTTTACACCAATTTCTCGTGTTCACAGGCGTCCATGATAATTCCTGTGAAATCTGATTTCAATTAAATTCCTATTACAAGCTTTTCTGTTAGAGGCCAGTTTAATCAAATATCAATAGTTTATGATGCTGATTAAAGATGTACCATGTAGAACTATTTTTAAGTGGTCAGTATTACATTTTTTGACAAAGACTTTATTATTAAAGCTCTGTGAGGTCAGAAAAAATGATTATGTTGAACAGTCTTTGTGTTTTTGAAACATTTAGCTTTAAAGCACATCTGTATCTGTTCACTTTTAAGTGGAATCAATATAAAATATCATGTAACATGTAATTTCATAATACAGCTGAATAAAGTGGGTGAACAGTGACACCTGCTGTTGAACACAGACAACAGGTTTAAAAGACATAAAACACCAATAATTCAGATGGAATTCATGTTACTTAAAAAGTAAAATTCATTTAACTTCTGTCATTTCATAATTAACACAATATAACTGACCCTTTTTTCCCAGCAGACGTCACTTTAGAGGAAGGAAAAAGTGATTTTTGACAGAAGACGAGTGAACATAAATCCTGCTGAAAGGTCAGTTTCCTTCATGATGATATAAAAGTTTCCTGTTGTCAGAAGTTTTTTCTGAAATTGTTCTCTGTCAAACGTGATTTTCTGTTGCAGTCTAATAACATGTTGTTAAACATAAACACAAGTTATCACAGATTATTTAGAAAACAGGTGTTTTAGTATATGTTCTCTGCTCATAAAGAAAAAAAACATCAAATTTTAATTTACTGATAATCCTCATAGAATGTATTTCTCAGTGTTTTAAAATGAAGTCATTATTTTCACAAGTACACTTAAATACGCTTTAGGTGGATAAAATATTTAATATTTCTTATTCTTTTGTGGTTACACACATAACATTTTCAGGTACATTCAGTTTTACTTAAAAAAAAAAAAGGTTT
Source organism: Lutjanus erythropterus (assembly GCF_056507025.1). NCBI lineage: Eukaryota > Metazoa > Chordata > Actinopteri > Lutjaniformes > Lutjanidae > Lutjanus > Lutjanus erythropterus. Next base: position 28,103 of record NW_028146709.1, on the reverse strand, counting down.
GTTACTGACCCTTAAATTAAATATTGACTTTTAGTGACACATAAATCTTGTTCATAATATGCAGTTAAAACAAGAACAGAAGCTCTTCAGGTGTTCAGGCTGATACAGGTTTTATGTAAAGTTTGGCACATTTAAAGGGACAGTGTGTAATATTTTGGAAGATGCAGTGTTTTGATCAGTTGTATATTGTAGAAAAATGCACTTAAACTAAATAGTCTATAAAATAAAATGAAATTAATTCTGTGATAAACACATTATCACAGAATTAATAACAGATTAGAGTGAATGTATGTTTTAATATGGAATTCAGTGATGGCTAAGCTGTTTGGCCACGCCTACCACCAAAAGCTCAGACAAAAGTTTTCACCATGATGAATGTGTTTCATGCACCACTGAGCAAATTAAGTCCCTTAAAAATGTGATTGAAGATTGTGGAGAAGAAGAAAAAGAATCTGATGAAATCCAATAGGCTCCTTGCACCATTTGGTGCTCAGGCTCTAAATATTATTAAAGGGCACAAAGAGCTTGTTAAATGTATTTACCATAACTTAAAGAACTACAACCTCCACATTTCCACGTCACACCAACATTAAAACAAAACTAAAATAAAAATAGAATGAGCAAAAAAAAAGAATTCCAATAAGAAATTTGAAAATGCTCAGAATTTGGTCTTTGGAGTATATTTTTAGCCTCTTTGCCAACAAGTTAGCCAACTTGGACACCAAAGGATGCCTTCAGTCTTCTAGTTTAATACGAGTCCAGTACAGAGAGAAATGTCAGCTGAGGACGTGAGGACCCGCCAACAGAGTTTAACAAGCTAACAGGCTAACAAGACAAACATTCACCAACCGGCAACAGCACGTTAGCTAATAATGCTAACAAACATCTAACACTGATACTATAACACAACCAAGTTACAACACAACACTGAATGACTCAGTTACTGTAATGTTAGCTAATGTTAAAATATCAAAACACACAGCTGATAGAGTGAGCTACATAAATACTTATTCTTTGTATCAGAAATGTTTTAGTGTTTACAGAACCATGTTTAAATTAAAATATAACACATGTATGGGTATAAAGTGCTTACTTACCTGAAATGCAGAGCCTTGGATAAACAGCATTCAAGCAGCTTCTGACTGAAATCCTTTGTTATGAGGATGTGCAGACTTGTGTCAGCATGTCTGCACATATGTGAAAATTAAATTGCACATATTTTCTAATTAGGTTTAACTGAGTGAAATTAACTTGTTTTAAAGTACTTAAAACAATTAAGTAGGTTTAATAAGCCAGATTAAAACACATAACATTTACTAGGGAACTAGAATAGTGACACCCCGGAACATTCTGCCCTCCACCGAAAAACAATCATCACTACACAGAGAGTCCACACAGCTCTCCAACCTGTTTACCAGAGCAGAAGGAAATTTTTGTGAGAAAGGGCTTTCATGTCTGCATCTGCTATAGGTTCATATGGGGCCTTAGTGAGAGATGTAAGTACAAGAGGCAAGTCCCACCTTGGTGTCCGGTAGGTATGGCTTGGACACAACCGACAAGTTCCCCTCAGAAACTGACACACTAAGGGATGCCGACGCGCTGGCAGGCCATCAGTTCCCCCACGGAACACTGAAATGGCCACGGTGTAAAGCCTAATTGCACTGGCTGCCTTGTCTTGGTCCAACTGAGACTGCAAAAATCAAAGGACAGTACAGAACAGCTTAATGGGTCTTTACTGGTTACTTGGCTTGGATAAATGGAGCTCTATCATTTCTCAGTGTTTCACAGACAGTCTTGTCTAGCTGTTGAGAGACGGACTCTGCAGGGGCCGGACCCACAGGCAAAGGGTGTTTGGGTTTGGGTGTCAAATCTGCCCATCTACCAGTGACAGAAAGTCCACTCTGGGTGGCAGTTGCCACAGGTGACAGGTATTAGACAAAGCAGGTCTGAAAACCAGGGCCTTCCTGACCAGTGTGAAGCCACCAACAGAACTATGTAGCAGACTTGCAGAATCAGAAGGAGAGGAGCAAAAGTGTACAACAAGCCTGTTGGCCAGTCTTGGAAGAGAGCATCAAGACCCAGACTGCCCCCCTGAACTGTGAGGGAGAACCATTCCAGGCAATGTGTCGTTTCCATGGATGCAAAAAGACTGACTTGGACTACCCTGTATCGTGTCCAGATTTGGATCACTACACGCGGCTGTAACCACCACTGTCTTGGGAGAGGCCCTGACCTTAACAGAAAGCCGGCTACCATGTTTGCCACACTCAGGATGTGGACTGCCTTTAGAGAGGTCAGTTGAGGCCACACCCATATCAGTAGTGCCCTTATCACCTGGAGACAGCGTAGTGACCTCGTACCACCCTAATGATTTACTGTAGAGATGCTGTCTGTTCCCACCAGCACATGCTTGTGATGTAAAAATGGCAGCAAACCCCTGAGAGTGAGATGAATGGCGCTCAGTTTGAGCACATTTATGTGTTCTGATGACCGAGGCAGTTCCCATGTGCACTCTTCTTCCAGTTCACCATGAAGCCCAGGGACTAGATGTGAGCCAGCTACATCTCTGTGTCCTGGACTATTTGATGTTGAAAAGGGGCCACAGATTAACAAGGCGTCCAGGTATGGCAGGATGTTTAAACTCTGCACCTGAAGAGGAGCCAATCAGCTGAAACCACCCACATAAAGATTCTTTGTGACAGTGACAGGCAGAATGGAAGACCTTGAAGCAGGTAAACTTGGCCCTGGAAAGCAAAGTGGAAAATGAGTCTGTGTTCTGGACAAATCAGGACATGGAAATATGCATCTTTCAGATGGAGGGATGTAAACCACTCTCCTTCTGATGGACTGCATCACTATCTTTGTTTGAATTGTTTTGAATGGAAATACCTTCAGGTATTGGTTTAGGTGCTTGAAGCTGAGGATGGGCTGATGACCGCCATCTTTCTTTGGAACTATGAAATAGGTGGAATAAAACCCCAACCCACCAATATGGGCTCTAGTAGTGTTGGTGTTGGGCTGGGGGGAGGGGGGACACTGCAGCTGGTACCAATGAGCTACTGTTGACAAAACCAATGGGTTCAACGCTGTTCCCTCCCAACTGGATTGAGAAAGTTGGGAGGGACAGTCAACAGCATGCAGGACGGCTGTTGCTTTCTGCACTCCTGCTGACCTTTCCCTTAGGAGTGAGGCCTCCTCTCAAGGTTTCTGGCAGCATTTTGACTGTGGGCACAGAAACTCTGTTCCTGTGCTCGAGCAGGGCCACCACCCCCATGTCTGTCAGGCTGACTGCTGATTTGAGGTGCTTTAAACCTCTGTCTGAAGGCTGTAGATGGCTTGCTGCAAGCCCACTGGACAGTTTACCTCAGTGTAATAGAGCTCTCAGCCCTGTCTAGAACATCCTGAGAACCTGGGTGAAAATTCATCAATTCATTTCTTATGACACCTGGCAAAGAGGTCTGAGCCAGCCATGTTTGCCTGTGATGTAATACAGCTGATGACATAGTCTCGCCTACATCACGTATCAAAGCACAATCAGTTAGCGCCTTGGAATCCTGATCCTCTGTGCTATCCATTTTTCGAAAGGCTGCCAGGAGTACAGGGAAAGCATTGTCTACACAAGCCACATATGCAGCGGCACTAAATAAGTGTGAAATCAGGTGGTCGGTTTTCCTACATTTTAAAGCTTGAGCGTGGTCACGTTAGTAACAAGGATGGGCTGTTGAGGAAGAGGACTGGAGACTGTGACATGTTATGGGCAGGTTGTACACACCATCAGGAGAGTTCATCATCCATACATTGGTTCAATGCCACCTTTCTTTCTTCCTTATCCAATCAGCGGAGTGAGAAATAAAGCACGTACCAGAGCTGCTCCCTGTATATTGGAGGAAGAAGGAAGAGAAAGATTCGAAGCATCGATCCATCCAGCTGTGCCATGGAATTTCTCCGAGACATCAGACAGCGTGTTGGACTCAACGATCAATATGAGCTAACAATTCATGTCTTTGGAAAAGTCATCACTGTGCCACTGACAATTCTGAATCCATTACTTTACCGCAATTGCAGTTGCCATGAGATTGCCCTGAGATTTGTTTTTAAATTGCTCAGCGGTGTTAAGATCTCCGGAGAAACCCTCGTGAAGATTCTTGTTAGAAAGTTGCCTGACGTCCTGTCAGCAGGAAGAGTGTGGTTTCGGAGGCAGGTTCACTCGACTGAACCGGGATTGAACCAGAACTTCACTGATCAATATGAGATCGTGTAAGACCTTTGTATCGAATTGGAAAATTAACCCTTGTGTGGAGTTTGGGTCCTGGGAAAAATCATGGACAAGCCCCCATTTGTCACAAACTTGGCTCAAAGAATGTGACGAGAAGGGGAGTCCACATAGAAGGTTTACCTAAAAACAAACAAACAAGAATAATTTATAAATCAAAGCCACCACAAAGACAAACTAACAAACAATTGTGCAAGGTGGATACCAGTTATATGACCTGACTCCGCCCACATCTGGAGGAAGAAGCCTGGTCGCAGAGTTGTTACAATGATTTTTTTCAACCTGAGACTCACTGGACTAATTTTCTGTGAAGAACATATAAAAGAACACATTTTTCAATGAGTACACACTGTGCAACCCCCCCCCACCCCACACTGGGCCTTGGCGATTGGAGGAAAATACCACCTATCAACAATGGGCTGAATCTAGCACCGGTTGTTTTTTTGAATTTTTTTGGGCCGATTTTCGGGTGATATTTCTCATATTATTTTGCTGATGTAATGGTCTGCAGAGTGACACCCGCCGCTCCACACCACGCCCCCATCCAGTGGTACAGGACACGCCCACTCAGCCATCAGGCCGTACCATGTGCTGCCATGTTAGAGGGGATTTGTTAGTTAGTTAGTTTTTCCTTTATGTTAGTTCGAGTTAATGTCCAACTTGTTTCCCCCCTTTTCCCCAAGCCAGTATATAAATGTTCTCTCATGTCTCATTATGTGGGGGCAGTTTGTTAAGTTAACACTTTGCTTTGTTTCTGCTATTTTGATTCTTGTTCTATTTTCTTGACCTTATTTATAGACCTAGTTATTAAGTACTTGTTTTGTACTGTTTTGCATTTTTCGGATCAATAAAAACTCTACTTTTTCCAACAAATCCTTTGTTCTCCTCATTGCCTCACTGCCTGGTCCCTGATACCACCTCTGCCTGTGATTTCTTTAAATCTGAGTCCTGAGCTGGCCACCAAGATGAACACAAGACCACGGTGTGCATCAAACATCATCTCCACTGGCCTGGTCTGCACACAGAAGTCTGCAGAAGTCGCCCTCAGTGCCAAGTAACATCTGCTAAAACTCCCTCCAGAGTCCTGATGTTTTTACACTCAAATACATGAAAGCAAAATCAGTTGCTTTCTGTCTGGTGCAGTTCATTTCCAGAGGTATCATCTCTCATGAAATCTTTACTGATCAGGGAACGAACTTCATGTCCACTCTGCTAAAACACATGTACCAGTTATTTGGTATAAAGTGCCTGAGGGTGACACCGTATCATCCCCAAACTGATCGACTGTCAGAGGGCTTCGACCAGATCTCCTTTTCACATACGGGGAATTGCCCCAAGCCTGAAATGGCTTCTCTCCATTTGAGCTTTTGTACGGGTATGAAGTCCAAGGACCACTCTCTGTTGTCCAGATGAGAGATCGATAGGAGAAGAAGAACAAGCTTGCCCAATTAAACGTGACGGAGGCCCAGCAACAGCAGACATCTTGTTATAATCAGTCAGCAAGGCAGGGATCCTTCAACCCTGGACAGAAAGTGCTAGTGTTCATCCACAGTCATAACATCAAGCTTCTGGCAAAGTGGGAAGGACTGTGTAAGATCCTGAAGAAACTTTGGTGCCCCATAAACCAGGTATCAAACCAAGCAGCCACGATTCAGTAGGGTTCTGTGTATAAATCTCCTGAAGTGCAGCGACCAGAGAGGAAAGAAGTGATGCTCAACAGAGGTGAGGCAGAAGAGGAGGAAGTGGACGGGCGACACTTACCTCCGGCTGGTGCGGCGGTGGACCGTGACCTCAGCCACCTCTCGGAAGACAAGCAGCTCCAGGTGAGAGAAATCTGTCATTCAGAGGTATTCCAGGAGAATCCTGGGAGAACAAATATTGTTGAGCATGACGTTGTTGAAGACGGTCTGGCAAAGTTACAGGATTCCTGAACACCTGCTACCCTTGCTGAAAAGGGAGACTGATCCGATGTTGTCCCTGGGGGTCATCAAGACTTTGAAAATCCAGTGGTGTAACCCGGTGGTCCTGAGGGAGGGGCAGAATATTGTTCACATACTCATGTCATTACTTTAAGCTCACACATTAACTTTATTTGTAGTCAACCACACCAAAAAACAACTCATCACATTACACAGTTTTTAAATTTGTAATCTTTATTGCTTCTAGCATTAAATTGTTTGAAGGGTAAAACAAGCAATTTTCTGTCATATTAATCCTTTTGTCTTTGTCTCGAGTTACCATGCTGGTGGGAGGTCTCTTCCTGGAGCAGCAGAAGGCGTGGCCAAGAGCGAATGACTGTTAGATCTTCATCAGGCCGTACCATGTGCTGCCATCTTGGGGTATGTTAGTTCTACTTAACATTCTTCTTGTTTCCCCCTTTTGTATCGTGTTTGGTTTGGCCAAGTCATTTTAATTAGATGTTAATACCTTGATTTGTTACTGCTGTTTTGAGTAGTATCAGTGTTAAATATTATTTTGTATTTTTTGGGTCAGTAAAGACCTTATTTTTTCCAACAAAACTCTTGTTCTCCTCGCTGCTCACTGCTTGGTCCCTGACGCCACCTCTGACTGTGACTTCATTAAATCTGAGTTCTGCTTTGTGAAACATGATTTGCCTCATTGAACTGTGAAAAATCCCCCTGATATGTTCATTTACATTTTAAGTTGCAGGTGCAGGTTTTGTGTCTGATGGTAGAATCACTTTCTGTGGCATTTACAAATCACATTTATGATTCAGAACAAGCTCCATCACACATTAACCTACAAAACACAACAACAACTCACTAAATGCTTCACCTGTTCAGACCAAAAATGATGACAGCCTGACACACAGTGTGGCTAACGTTAGCAGAGCTAGCAGCAGTAGGTTAATGTTTGTGTCTGTGCTGAATGTGGTCACATGATGCTCCAGTCAAATCAGTTTATTCTGTCACAGCCTACAGTCTGTTATTTCTATTTTCTGGATTAAAACACAGTCCAGTGTTCATGGTTTAGCAGCTCAGTGAACTGACCCTTCACTAAGCCCCACCCTCCTTAGTTACTGCCAAGCTCTCCATTCTCTCACTGCATTTATGCAGTTTACAGTGATAACGGCGACAGATTTAACGATGAAACTGGAAGCAATTGTTGAAACTCAAGGTCTGTTTCCTTAGAGACATAAACAAAAGCAGATTCTCATTTCCAGCTGATGACGGTGGATTTTGTCGCTAAAATAATGAGTCACAAACACATTTCATGAGTGTAGCTGGCTGATGTAAGCTAATGCTAATGCTAACTTGACTTGAGTCCGCTGAGAGAGTCCAGCTGATGTTTTAATGTTTCCATCTGACACGTTTTAAAACAAGAACCCTGTGAAAGTGTTTATGTAAAGTTAGCTAACAGCTGCGTACATGATATAACATTAATGCTAACAGACTGAGGCTAAAGCTAGCTTACATCTCAGCTAACATTGGTCAGATGGTGAAATCCAGCAGGTATATCTACATGATAGATGACAGAAATACACTCATTAACTTGCGAAAAGGAAGAGCAGGGAAGCTTGTCTGCTAAGCTATGATTGGACAGTTGCTGTTGGAGGTGGGGCTTAGTGAAGGGTCAATTCATTAAACAAAGTCATAACTCATGTCACAGATCGACCATGGGTGGGGGGGGGGGTCTGTAACATACCAAACAGAGAGAGAGCAGCTTTGGTAGGTTGGCCTTTTCCTCTTGAGCAGCACACAGGTGGAACACAGAACACATAGAACTGAGGAACATCATGTCTCTGAACTTGTTCTCCAGATCAATTAAACAGTCCAGTATGTTGTCATGATCTTATGTCCTCTGTCAGGGCTCATGAGCTCCTGTTATGTCACCGTCCTGAGAGTTGTGCTTGTGTGCTGTTTACAGCGACTTGAAGTGAGGAGGAGCAACACGTCTCCGGCTTGTCAGCGCAGCGGTGTCGCTCACTTTTGCATGTGATGCAAAACATTAAAAATGACGTCATTATAACAAAAAGTATAAACCTGCAGTGCTTGAAGTGCTAGCTTGGGGGATCGGGAGTTTTGTGGCTTCAGCAGGATGATGAAGACGAAGGTGCGCAAATAAATTGGTTGTCTGAACATTTTTCACGGACACACATTTGTTGCATATTTTGCAGATAGGCTTTGTTGTGTCCGTCGGCTCACCTCTGGCATCTGGGATAAACCCAAAAAACTCCCAAATTGGAGATGTGGCGTTTTTCTCTGCCACCAAAGCCACAGCGGTGTCAGTGTTGGCAGTGTTGCTGACTGGTAGCGATCAACATAAGACACGTGCCAAGGACACGTGCCGCCCCTGCCCCCTTGCCAATTTAATTGTGTATTGGCAATCTAGAGCAATGACAATCTACAATTTGAACTTTAGAGGCAATCGCACAGCCCTAGTTTAGAACTACGCTCATACGGAGTGACACTTTCAAACATGTCGGGCAATGATGCCTGTCTTGGGTTTAGCGTGTGTGGCGCGCTGGTGCTACAACTGTCGTAAATGGCTTTGTGATGTTTTTTAACTGCTGGAGGAGGTTTGTAGTGTTGTTGAAGAAGCAACAGTAGCACTGCATGTTCTGTACAACACCTGACGCTGCGCAGCATCTTCCTTTTTAAGTGCAGCATAAAAAGCCGATGCAGTCGAGTGGTATGTTGTCTCTCTCTCGCTCGCTCACTCTTGCTAGTCACGTGACCACTTTTTTTTATGTGGCCACATTGAAATCGCACAAGTTGCAATTAGAAAATTGCGTTCTATCATATCGCGATATTATTGCAAATGCAATTAATCGTTCAGCCCTACTTTTATCTGTGCTTTTGTGTGTTATTTTATTTTTATTTTAATGTCTTTTTCTCATATATTTACACACCATCAAGTTTCCAGGGATGAAAATGAAAAAGGTGAAAGTGAGCCTGTGTGGTTAAATCTGTCACATTTACCAATCAACTGATGATTTTAATTAATGTGCATCATCCCTTCTTAAATAAAATAAACATAAACACAAACATAATGACAAAGAGTTTTCAGAGACTCATTTCAGAGTCAGAACTCACAGGAAGTTATAATGATTGATCACATTTGCAGGAAAGTTATGGAAATTGAAGAAATTTGAAAGTTGTGCAGAATTTACAGGGATTGGTTGAATTTGTGTGATTTGTTGTGATTGATATTCACTAATGATGAACAGTCCAGCAGAGAGCAGGAGACGTTCTGGAGCCTCATACACTGTGTGTTTATGTAACACAACAGACACACTTCCTGCTGTGTGTCAGCTCAGTCAGGACAGTCCTCCGATCAACTGACTCCAGACCAGCTGTTCTGTGTGCTGTGAATTCATCTGTAAAGACTGTATGTTGTAAAGCACATACATGATACAAACCTTTTGTTTCTTTATGTTCAGGTGAAGTTGTCTGTGGATGTTGAACATCGAGGAACAACTTTGTGGCTTGAACGGCAGTGTTGTGTTCAAACTATTCCAACTTTCTTCTGGAGCATTCTGGGAGTCAAGGTAAAAATGTGCATGAAGTACTCTGATTGGCCAATATTATCTGCCAATATATTCCAACAAAACTGAACTGACTGAGTTTTAACATTTGTGTGTTTGCATCACTTGAACATTTTCATATTGTTATTTATTCCACATTAACCCATCAAATTCAATAAACGCTCGTAATTTCAGAAAACTGTGTAAATGATCCATTTGTGTGTATTTGAGTGCACACGCATGAGACTTGTAAATTAACATAATTAACACCCCAATAATACCATATATGGATGCATTTCCTGCTCCATGTGTCAGGAAGTGGTCATTGATGAAAAGACAAAAAGAACTTTACAGGTTGTTGTCAGGCTTCTGCAGAGGCTTGATGATGAGCTGTGTGATAGAAATTCCCATTTCTGATGTAATCCTGTATCTGCATACTGTAAGTACCTAAATACAGGACAGAGAGGAAGGCCCAATATACTTGTATGATGCACAAGACAACATGAGATAGAACAAGCCAGAAGTGCTGTATTGTTTTCCTGAATGTCCTGTACCATCATGTGATAACAATATGCAACTCACCCTTTCCTGACCTTGCATTTATCTGTGTATAAAACACTGACACATTCTCTGTTCTGGATTCATTCCGCCCAGTTCATTCTTTGACTGTGCTGTGAGTCCATCTGCAGATGCTTGAGTAAACCTCACAGAAAGACAAGTTTCTGAATCCGTGCCTTATTCAACAGAAATTGCCACCACAAACTTGGCGTTGTCAGCAGGATCACTCGTGTGAGAGGACACCGGGAACTCAGCGCGGCAGGTGAAGACTGTGCACAGCTAGAGTCCGGGACTCTAACTCCAACCTCCCCTGTCAAAGGAGGGTAGAGAAGTGGGGGCCTGACGCCTGAGGACCGGGGCCCGCTCACCGCTGTGATCCAATGAACCAGGTGGCTTAAGAACACTGTCTTTCTGGTAAGTACTGACTCAGGAATATAGGAAGAGATTCTCACCACTGACGAGTGGGGTGTGAACAGACGTGTCAGCAGGGCAGGTTTAGGAAACCGCTGTAGAATCCAGGAAGCTTCGGGTCTGGGACCAGTTTGGTTTTTTGTATGTGAAAACAGTACTGTTGAAAATTTTAAAAGTGTCTTTTTAGGTGTGTAAAGATTCTTACATTGTATTTCTAAATACTGTGTATAACTGACGAGTTACTAGGGCAGGTAGACTCCAATTATTTTATATAATTAGGACAGTCACCGCTAGAACTGCTAGGGCAGGTAGACGCTAATTACTCTTTCTATGTATTAGAGGAGCAGTTGGGGCAGGTCACCGCTAGAGAATTTCACCAAAGAAAGACATTAACAAAAAAAAAAAAATAAAAATAGAGAGGAGTTACATAAGACAGAAGTTAAGAATAAGTAAAACAGCAACGTAAACTTTAAAAACTCCAATACATTTCTTTTTCTTCTTTTCCTTTTTTTTGTCTTTAAAGCTTAAGTCCTCTCCCATAAAACCAGTATAGCTCCACGGTTCCAAAACAAACCACCTCAATTGAGTACAAGAAATCTTAACTTTTTGCTAAAGTAATTACAATAATAAATAAACAAATCACCCTTGGGAAAAAAAAAAAAAAAGCCAAAGGGGAAATGGGTTCAAACAATAGCAAGAACAACAAACCAGGAGATAATGAAAATCCACCTCAACTAACTTCTCCTAACATTCAATACATGATTACTAATTATGGAAAACACAGCACTGACCAACTCAACGTGTGGGTTAAAGAGTGCAGGTTTCCAAGTACTGGCAGTTTTGCATAAAACAACTGCAACTCTTAAAAACAAAATTAGAAGAAAAGGAGAGGCAAAGCAAAGCAGAACAAAGCAACAGATCCACTAATCTCTACGTCTCACTGTCTCAAACTAGATCCTGACCTGGACTCTGCTCCATCCAGAAGGCAGCCTCAGCCAGCACTGCAACCACCTAGCTTCCATGTGCAGCCACTCTACCCAGACCTCAGCAACAGAGAGGGGCAGCAGGAGACGCAAGCAACCCAGTGACCTCCACCACATGTGCCCCCAAGCCAGACCACCACAAGAGACTTTGACGGCACCACCGAGGAAATGGCTGCAGGAGATGGCCATGCCCAGCTGATCTACAGGCCATGGACATATGGCGACATGAATGATGCTGCTACTCACCTCCCTCTGATCCAAAATGGGGGGACAGAGTATTCAGCACAGCTCAAGGTCTTCTGCCAACTTGAACGGCAACCAATTGGACCGAGGTGGCCAGAGACTTCCCAGCAAATGACCAGAGACTCACAAACCGGGCTTGGGACCATGGGGACAATGTCCAGTACCGACAGACAATAACTGAACTCTGACAAAATAAAATTTCCCTGTTAAGGCTGGACATGGGCAGAATGTCTGCATGTAAACAAAAGGAGGACGAGACTGTGACTGATTACTTCACAAGACTTACTGAGGCCCACACCGCACATAGTGGGCTCCAAAGACCAAATGCCAAGAGGCAACAGGGCTGCCTGTTTCAAGTGTGGGAAACGGAGACATTGGGCAAAGAACTATCTTGATAACAACAATCAGGCTGCATGACTAGTGGAGGAGCCGAGGACAGAGATGGATACATCTGGTTTGAACACAGGCTGAGACGAGAGACCAACCACCACATCAGGCACGTGAGAGCACTAACAGACACACACAGACGACATGTGATGTAAAGTTAGTCACTCAGCAGGCATTAAACATCTCGAGTTTACACAGAAAACGGGTGAAGAAAGGGTTCTTGAGCTTTATGCTAAATACTCGCACAAGGCATACAAACAAATGCCAACACTAACACTTACCGTGCATAACAAAGACATCACTTTTCTGGTAGACTCAGGAGCCACTGAATCACTCATCAGACACCAAGAGTTTAAACCTACCCCTAAGATGAGTTTAAGATATCTAAAAACAGTGGGGGCATCAGGCACATCTGTGATAGAAGGATACACAGCTCCATTATCATGTCAGGATGAAGTTGAAGGGAAATTCAAACACTCATTTTTGATGTCAAAACACTGCCCACTTAACCTGAGAGGAAAAGATTTAATGTGTTTGTTGCTAAAACAACATCATTTGTACAATATGGTAAAGAGGATCTGATATATGCATACCAATGGAGAATCCCACACACTGCACTAACTTCTGTAAACAACACTCTCATACAGGAGGCCAAAACATTCACCACAGGTACACACACATCATGGACACATATGATCTGCACTGCACATCCCACATCTCTTTAGTAGCAGACACTGAGTTTGAGGACAAATGGTACTGAGAAGGCCATGATAAAGAAAAACTCAAGCTTGACTGGTTTTACTGGACTGATAACACGTGTTGACTCAGTAGCTTTGCCTGACTCTCTTTTCCAGAACCCATTTCAAGTTCCACTCTCTGACCGTCATGTTTCCTTGGTCAAACCTAAGAACAAAAGGTGGCAAGACTTGGGACCCTGGACCAAATTACATAATAATGCCACTGGGTGGGAGAAGACATCAGACCCTCAGGTTGATTTTCATAAAGTCCTAAAAGTGCATCGCAAAAGGTTTTCTGCTGTAGTAAATGCAGTTAGAACTGTTGAACTCATGCCAGATGCAGAGTTGCAGTCATCAGACTTTACAAGGTTCAAAAAACAAACAAAAACCCCTGTCGACCTATGGTGTGAAAACCTTTTTGGGAATGACATCACTGAAATCCCTGAACTAAAACAAGTACCATCACATTTGTGGGCACAACACAAATATGACGTAGGTCTGATAAAAGATGCTGAACCAGTTGTGATAACCCCCAAATCATCATATAGGCCCTGTCAAAATCAGTATCCTTTGAGACAAGAAGCAGTTGAAGGTATTAAGCCTGTTTTTGATGCACTCCTCAAAGCTGGAGTGATCGTTCCTTGTGAAAAATCTCCTGTTTGAACACCAATTTTTCCTGTAAAAAAAAATTTGTGACGCTGGCCAGCCAAATGAATGGAGATTTGTTCAGGACCTACAAGCAGTAAATGCTGCTGTCCATGCACGTGCACCAAATGTCCCAAATCCACACACAATTCTTTCTCAGGTTCCATCTGATAGTAAATGTTTTTCTGTTGTTGATCTGGCAAACGCGTTTTTCAGTATCCCAGTTGATCCAGATAGTCAATTTTGGTTTGCATTCTCCTTCGAAGGTAAAATGTTTACATTCACTCGGCTATGCCAAGGATTTTGCGAGTCACCAACTATCTTTAATGCAGCATTAAAGAGGAACCTGGAATCACTTGTCTTACCAGGTGGCAGTGCACTTTTGCAATATGTTGATGATTTGATGATTTGCTCCCCCACACGAGAAGCCTGTGTACAAGACACAGTGGCTTTGCTCAAACATTTAGCTGACAATGGCCATAAAGCAAGCTTATCTAAACTGCAGTTTGCCTCTGAAAAAGTCATCTTCCTGGGTCATGTGATCACTGCAGAGGGCAAAACCCTCTCACCCAAACGAATCGAAGCCATCCAAAAAATTCCAAAACCCATAACCAAAAAGCAAGTCATGTCCTTCCTTGGCATGGTAAATTTCTGCAGACAGTGGATACTTGACTTTGCTGCAATCGAGGCACCATTAGCGGCAATCGCTCATGGGAAAGGCCTCTCTGCAAAAGATAAAGTTGAATGGACACCTGAAGCTGAGAAATCATTTGAAGATTTGAAGCTAGCTCTACAGTCCCCTCCAACGTTGGGCCTACCTGACTGCAACCGACCTTTTACACAGACTGTTGACGAAAAAGGGGGGTACATGACTTCAGTACTAATGCAAGACCATGGGGGACGACTAAGACCTGTAGCTTACTTCTCTTCTAAGCTTGATTCCGTAGCAGCTGGACTTCCGACTTGTCTCAGGGCTGTAGCAGCCGCTGAGAAAGCTGTTATAGCATCACGACACATTGTGGGTTATGCTGACTTGACGTTTTTAGTCCCACATGCAGTCTCAATGATTCTGCTTGAGCAAAAAACCTCCCACCTTTCAACAGCACGGTGGCTCAGATATAACACTGTTTTGCTTGACATGCCAAACATTACTGTGAAACGATGCACTGTTCTTAATCCGGCTACCCTTCTCCCCACAGCAGATGATGGACAGCCACATGACTGTGTCGCAGTAATAAATGAAGTTTGCTCCCCTTGGCCTGACCTGCAGGAAACACCACTCACCAATGCAGACTTGGAACTGTTTGTGGATGGCTCAGCTTCAAGAGACCCAGCAACTGGTAAAAATCAAGCAGGGTTTGCAGTCACAACACTACATAACACAATAATTGCTAAGCCACTCCCAGCTAACTACTCAGCCCAAGCTGCAGAGCTTGTGGCCCTGACTGAAGCATGTAAATGTGCCAAGGATAAGACAGTGAACATTTTCACAGACAGTCGGTATGCATGGGGAGTTTGTCACTCTTTTGGCCAAATTTGGGCCAACAGAAAGTTTCTGACCGCCTCAGGTAAGCCCATTGCACATCATACTCTGGTTGCTGATCTCCTTGTCGCTGTGCTACTGCCCAAACAAGTTGCTATCTGTAAATGTGAAGCCCACACTAACAACCTTGACCTAGTTTCACAGGGGAATGCCATGGCTGATGCAGCTGCAAAAGCAGCAGCAAAACAACCGATGACTACTCAATGTGTTGCTATGCCTGATCCACCACTAACACTTCCTGATGACTTACAGAAATTACAGGCGAGAGCAAGTGCTAGAAAACAACTCCCTGACATCAGCCAATGGGAAGATGAAATGCTGTGTTATTGTGCAACCCTGTCCTCTGTGCTTTCTGATATTCACAAACAGGTGAAGACAGCCCTGCCAAAAGCTACGGACATTAAACTGCATGATTTGGAGCCAGTTGACTGGGTCGTGGTGAGGGATCTGAGGAGAAAAAACTGGAGAGCACGCAGGTGGAATGGTCCCTACCAAGCACTCCTCACTACAGAAACTGCCATCAAAGGCGCAGAGAGAGCAACCTGGATCCATGCCAGCCACTGCAGATGGGTCCCAGAGCCCATTGATGACTTCTCACCAAGCGTGCATCAACATCAGCGGTAAAGCCAACGCCTTCCTCCGCCTTGTGATTGCTGTGGAGAGAGGGGTGTGTCATCATTAGGACCACACGTCTTTCGAAACTCAACAAAGGCATCACACTGAATACGGGGGTGGGCCGAGGCCTCGCTGCTGATAAGATGACGCCAACATACAAACCATGGCACCCACGACGCAGGCAGAGCCACAGGGTCTGCCCACTGTCATCATTGCCCCGCCACTACTGCTGTACGAGAGGCCTTAGGAAGGCCAGAGTCAACACTACAACATCCCAGCACCCATCGCAGGTATCCTTCCCTGTTGGGGTATGGTGAACAATGGACTAAAATAGATGAGGTTGCCATGGAACTGGAACATTTGATAGCCTGGTAGAGACTGGATCCTCTACCCTCTCCCCTACAATCTAAAGACTGAGAAATGTGGCCTTGCAAAATAGGCAAGCACTGGACATGATGCTTGCCAGCCAAGGAGGAGTTTGCCACATTGTCGGGACTGACTGCTGCACATACGTTCCAGACATTTCAGATAACATGACTCATGTTGTTTCTCACCTGAATGATCTGCTGCATGATGCAAAAAACAAGGACTCTCAGACTCCCAAAGGCTGGAGTTTGTGGTCCTGGCTGACTGGAGATGGCTGGAAAGCTACACTGATGAAATTGATGATGCCCCTGTTGATTGTAGTTGTGATGTCTGCATTACTAGCATGTTGTGTTATTCCTTTTTGATAAAGCTACGATTTCCTCTTTAATCAGGTCCACAGTCGGACAATATGTGCATTTGCCTGAAAAAAATAAGATTCTGACATTTTTCCCACTACCAGAGTGGATTCCACCGTTTAATGATGATATTGATCTCATCTGAGTTAGTCATGCCTGCACCATGCAAATAATTAATCTTGATTGATTACTATTGAAATTTTCTCCTCTGATTTGCCTTGATTCAAGTAAATCTACTTACGTTGATGATATTATAATGACATTGATAATCATGATATTGATACTATTTATTGTGACTAATGAACTAATTAATCAATGATGCCTACTGCAGATGTTGAAAAGTTATGTTGATGATGGTTGATATTGGAAATTTCTCCTTTTTACTTTATGAGCATAGAAATGCTCAAGGGGTGGTAATGTGATAGAAATTCCCATTTCTGATGTAATCCTGTATCTGCATACTGTAAGTACCTAAATACAGGACAGAGAGGAAGGCCCAATATACTTGTATGATGCACAAGACAACATGAGATAGAACAAGCCAGAAGTGCTGTATTGTTTTCCTGAATGTCCTGTACCATCATGTGATAACAATATGCAACTCACCCTTTCCTGACCTTGCATTTATCTGTGTATAAAACACTGACACATTCTCTGTTCTGGGCTCATTCCGCCCAGTTCATTCTTTGACTGTGCTGTGAGTCCATCTGCAGATGCTTGAGTAAACCTCACAGAAAGACAAGTTTCTGACTCCGTGCCTTATTCAACAGAAATTGCCACCACAGCTGACCATTTGAATCAGGTGTGTTGGAGCAGAAACATCTCAAACATGCAGGACAGTGAAGCTCTGAGGACCAGGGCTGAGAAACACTGTGCTTAAACAAAGAAACGGGAAAAGCGAGAGCTGTTAATGTCATGTTACCGTAGGATCAGACTGTCACTGAAATAAAGGGGAAACGTCTCGATATGAAAATGACTTCAGAGAAAAAAAAACAACTCGCCACAGTAAGGAGTGATCGATGACCGCAGCAGGAGGAGAGACTCATGGGTAAGTTTTCATCATGGAGACAGAGGACAGAATAAGTGAGGACGTTCACCTGGACAGATACTTTATAGATCATTAAATTAGTCATGGGAGCCTTTATATGTAAATTTACAACTACTTTATCATTTGAAATGTAGTCTAACAGGATAATGTCAACATAATTATTAAGAGTAATTAATTTTGTCATTAATGAAAAAACTTGGGTTGTGGTACCAGCAGACTGACATCATGTGACTCAATGACTGGTCTCATAAACTGTGTTCATATCTGACAGAAAATTCAAAATACGAGAAAGTTGGTGAAGAGAACAAGTTCTCTGTTTGTACGAGTGGTTCTTGGTTCTTGGTTTTTGGTTCTTGCATGAGGCCTGTCATGGTTCATTGTTGAATGGCAGCATCGCTCTGCAGCGGAGCCTCTGACCAGCTGAGTTCATGGTTGTTTTTCACAGTAAAA